>NW_026462296.1:0-15105 GCF_021730395.1 Mercenaria mercenaria | reverse complement strand
GATCTGACCATATAGTCATGAATATGTTTAAGAAAAACCAACAAATAAACAAATACCTTATGCCTTTTTTTAAACCGAAAGTATGTTTTCCGACTGCTTACGAACCCGTCGCGCATCTTCGGATTTTTTCGGAAGAATGCTCCGAAATGAGGCTATAATTTATAAACAGATGCAAAATATATCATATGCCCCAGCGATAACGTAATGCTTACATTTTTTAAGAATATAGATACATAACTATCTTACACTGTAGAAACAAAATGTGATTGAAATTTTACCTAAATACACTGATTTATGTACATATTGCTACATTAATTCAATAAAATTTTAAACATTTAACACATTGTCTTGGCCTTATAAATATATGTCACTGTCAGTTTTAAACTAAAATATTGTATATCTCATATTTTTCATGCAAAACATGCAGAATTGCCATCATGGAAATACAAAAAAAAAATACAGTTATTTGTGGCGCGTCTTTAAACGGATATTCGTTTAAATTAATTTTAAAATCACGTGATCCCGAAAAATTTCCGATCGATTATGGAAAAGCGATAAACATGATAGTAGGACAAAATGACCACCTATGTCAATCTAAGAAAATGCAAAAAAAAAAAATTCAAGGGAATACTGCACGGCTATCGTAATGTTTAGTAGTATATTTCAAAATATGTAGTCTTTTTTTAAGATTTATGCTTTTTTATTTGTCTTTATTTGGCACCTTTAAATATATATAAAGGGGAAAAGAGTGTTAAAGTTACCAGGATAACCTTTTTAAAGATATCAATTGTTATAACAATTGTATTTTACTCTCACTGTTATGACAACAAAATCTAAACGTCAATATTATAATGTTATTAAATAAGTGTTTTCATATTGGTCTAGTTATATCTCTTCGGCCAGTCGTAAGGCATTTATGCACATTCGTATCAAGATATTTTAACATTATTAGTTAAACTATGATTTTGAAAACATTCCCATTTCATCAAGTATAACAGATAGGTTTGCATGTAGATAAGTTGGACTTATTTTACAGATACGTAAGGCCTTGATTAAAACAGCAATGATAGAAACTTGCCGATCTTATTTTCTCTAATAATATTGCAAGCCATTTTATTTTGAACTATTATAGAAACTGCTTTTCATGTCCTTTTCTTGAAGGCCGCAAGTAACGAGACACAATATTTTCACATATGTCTGGATCAAGTTAATATAAACGACCAAGTACATGTTATACATTCCCCTGCCTCTTGTATTCTTATCCAAAATTGTTTCATTTGAAATGGTATTCGCTGTTCCATAAATACAACTTTTCCCGGCATGTGAATTGCTATTGTACTTGCACAAATAATCAAAAATATCAAAACTATCAAAAGTATCATCCTTTTAATTTATCCCAGTTTCGCAGAATTTTCTATATTTCTGATATCAGAAAGTTTGACAGGAACTTGTTTTGGAAAATGCACTAACCGAAGCACCCTAGAGTGCTGTTATCATCTACACAGATTTACAACGCCATCGCACGTCCGCTCAGTCACAGTTGGTAATAAGTTGATAGATCAAGTTTTTGTGCAAAATGTAAAACTTTTGCAAATGTATATTTTTTTTTGTAAAACAAAAAGGCGTCATTTGAAAATCCGTATTTGCCCTCACGCTAGAAACAGCATCCGCCGCTAGCTAGCCTTTTGGTGAAAAAGAAGCCAATGGCATAAGTCTTCCCTGCCAGTACATAGCCTCTCTGCAGACAAGCCCTTTTACAGTGCTTCCAAGTTGGCGCAACACGAAAACGAGCACCTTGCTGCCTCAGGCAAAACTGCAGGGGACTCGGAGGAGGTCTGCTCCCAGACATGTGGCATGCCAGGCCCACCGTTGTGTGGACAGGCCCAGGTCCCTATGAACAGACACCCCAGCTATGGTACAAATAGCCCTTGTGTTCCCAAGATAGGGTATGAACTCGGAAGTAAGGTTGAGGTAACCCCGACAGAAACCTAGAGAGTTTAAACCAGAGGTGTTGGGCCATTGGCACACTCTTAACGAACCACAACACCATATAATATCGCTATGACTACACAGCAATCCGGTATACAACAATGAGGGGCTGAATCTCTAAGGTCCTTCCAGGGAGATTTAGTGCCGGACTCTGAGCCTCGACAGAGTCAACCCACAGCTACTGGGGGTCCCTCCTTCAATCCACAATATGTAAAGAGAACAAGGAGGAACATACAAAGGAGGAGAACCAATCCGCATCAGCCTTTCAGGTTGATGCATTAAAATGCGGATGGTGTCTTCAGCAAGAAGGCTGAACAACATCAGTGCCATCCAGACCAACATGCATATGTATGACTCCGAGTTCCAAGTTCTGAGCCTCCGAAAGAGCGAGTTCAACTTGAAACTTATAAATATATACTCTTCAAGTGACAAAGTTCTGTTTCTGGACAAAGTTACAACTGACGAAACCAGGTTCATCATTTTAGGATACTTTAAAAGTCACTCAGAAGGCTGGGGATATTACCACTCTTATAAACGTGGAGAGGAAGTGGAGACCTGGCAAGATGAAACAAGCTTAACCTCATCACCAAACCGAACGATTCCCCAACCTTCCACTCCAGAAGCTGGCAAACAACGTCAATCCCTGACCTTGGTTTATTTACCGATGACATACTTGGGCATGTCTAGCGGGAAGTTGATGAGCAACTAGGAGGTAGCGACCATCGCCCAGTCCATCTTTCTTTGGACCGTATAGCCTCTACTTCACCTTACATTCCCAGATGGAACTACAAGAAGACCAGATGGACCTTTTACCAAAATCTGAGCGATGAGCTCTGTAAAGACATCAGGATGGAAGGTAGAGATATCAACCGGGTTGTCAAAGACTTCAACGCCAGTATACTTAAGGCTGCTTACAGCGCCATTCGAAGGGGAGCAAGAAAAAACTATAAGAATTTCTGGAGTGATGAGTTGGAGAATCTACAGGCAAAGCTATCAGAAGTCAGAAAGGAAGCAGAAAACAATCCCTCACAAGAAAGTAACCTTTATCTACAGCGAGCCAATGCCAAATTCTTCACGCACAAACAGAAAGCACAGAGGAAGAGCTGGAGAAACAAAACAACCTCGCTCAACATAGAGCGAGATGACCAAAAGCTATTACGATTGACGAGACAGCTGAACGATGAAGACACAGAAAGAGGCTCAGTAACTTTGGAAGAGAATGGTGAACTGTTGACGGGTAAACGAGCGGCAAACACTTTTGCTTCCAACTAAAATCCTCATCAACAAGGAACGGCAAAGGGAAGCCCGAAAGGAAAAAAAAGGGAATGGCAGACAAGTCAAGTGACATCAGAATGCATGAAACGCTACAGACAGCTCTTAGGCAGTTGAAGACAAAGAAGTCTCCTGGACAAGATGGAGTAACAAATGAAATGCTGGCCCATTTAGGCACTGCAGCAATTTGCAAACTCTTCGAAATTTACAACTACAGCTGGACACACGGACTACTTCCACAGATATGGAAAGAGGCAGTCATGATTCCCATCTATAAGACTGGGTAGGATCCAAAGAAGGCTTCCGGCCATCGTCCAGTCAGTCTGAATAGCTGTGTAGGAAAGACCATGGAGAAGATTGTAAATGCACGCCTGAAGTGGAACATGGAGACTAACAACCTACTCGCAACACAACAAGCTGGCTTCAGGCAAATCCGTTTCACTGAGGCCCAGACCACTTACATATCGCAAGACATGGAGGCCGCCTTCCAAGAGCATGGATTGATCTGCAGTAAGCATTTGACAAAGTCTGGACGGATGGACTCCTTGTCAAACTGATGAGGAGTGGGTGGAGTAGGAGGTCACATGCTGAGGTTGATTAAGTCATACCTCTACAACCGGAGGGCAAGATTCAGCTTAGAACATGCAAGCAGTAGGAAGTTCCTGTTGCGACATGATGTCCCGCAAGGCAAAGTCTTATCCTCTACACTCTTCCTGCTATTCATCAATGATCTGGTGTCTGAACTTCCGAAAGGAGTTCAGGCTGCACTCTACGCTGACGACCTGGTGTTATGGTGTAAGGAAGAACATGCTACAACAGCAACACTCAGGATGCAAGAAACCATCAACAAGTTTTCAGCTTGGGCTGAAGATTAGTGTCTCTCGATCAATACAGAGAAATCGTCCAACATACTATTCTCCCTGTCGTCAATGCAGAGGGCGGGTAAAATCAAGATGGAAAATACTTCGCGGACTAAAGCAGACGGGGAAAATACTTTGGATAGACCTTTGACAAACGGCTAACATGGAGATCCCACATTAGTCAAGCAGAAGGAAAGGCCCGTAGGAAGCTTGCCATGATGCGTAAACTTGCTGGAACAACGTGGAAGCAAATGAGCACATACTGAAGACAATATATCAAGTAAAAGTGAGACCCCGTTTAGAGTATAGCTCAACTGCCTGGTCAGCTACTGCCAAAACTGGCTCTAGACAAGGTTCAAAATAAAACATTGCGGATCATGACAGGTGCTACAAAGTCTACATCAATCTCCTTCATGGAAAAGCTAACAGGTACACAGCCGTTACAAGACAGGAGAAATGCAAAGTTCCTGCATCAAGCAGAGAAGTTCAGGTCTTTCCAAGACCATCCCATGAAAGCCAAGTTGGATGGCTACACCAAACATTGGCTCAAACAGTTCACGAGGCAAAGAAACTCAATCGAGAGTTCAAAACTGAGTTGAACATACCAACGATTCCCCTAGGTAGAGAAGACATTATAAACCCTCTAGCGAATGATCTGTCCTCAGTGACTGTGAGACTTACTGTTCCTCATCTTGACCGCGAGAAGCAAGGGGATGAAGGTATTCGGAGGAGCCTTACACTGGCTATGATCAATGAAGACTATCTTCCGGAAACATGGACTAATGTCTAAACAGAAGGATCAGCCACATGCGCCATTAAAGATGGAGGAGCAGGAGTTTTCATTCAATACCCATCTGGCAAGAGAGAAATATTACATGCAGCCACAGGAAAACACTGAAGCAATTACAAGACGGAGACTGAAGCACTCGTGAAGGCCGTCTCAATGACTGAAGACTCAGCGAATGAAAGCTCCTCAGTCGTCTTTACTGTCTATTAATTTGTTTTAGCTCGATTGTGATGAAAGCTTCAAGCTTATTAGAACCACTCTCTAGTCCGCTTCCTAGAAAAAAACTAGTACTGGTGTCATATGAGAAGTCATGGTCGTGACGTCAGTGGGGCTCGAACCCACGACCCCCGGATTGAGCGGCCGGCACCTTATCCACTCGACCATCTTTCTCACAGATGCTCAGTCTGTCATGAAAGCTCTGATCAACAATAAAGCTCCGCAGCTAGCCAGGAGAATGCAGAGCCCAAGTTTAACCTGCAAAGTAGCACTTCAGTGGATTCCATCCCATTGTGGACTTGCAAGCAATGAAGAGGCAGACCAACTGGCTAAGCTAGGAGCTCAGTCAAAACAACCAACAACACCTGTAAGCTACAAGGAGAAAGTCACCATCATCAAGGCACTAACAAGACCAAGGATAGAGGAAGATGCTTTCCATCTCCTTGATCGGTCTGATCAAATGATGCTGGTCAGTCTTCGCTCAGGGCACAACAAGCTAAACAAGCTAAATGCTCATATGTACAAGAAAATCAGACTGGCACCATCACCGACCTGTCCATGCGGTGAGAAAGATCAGATATACTGGTACTTCAGAAATGTAAAAGGCATGACCAGGAGCGACCTTTAACTTTGCTAATAGAGACCTCAATCCACATAATTCCACCAGAAACTGTATGTAGGCATTGGGAATCTGCGGCAAACAACAAGTTTCATCGAGGATACTGGTCTGACTGTGTAGTTGCGTACGAAGAAGAACATAAAGGAAGCTAGAACCAGTCAAAATGCTTAAATCCCTTATTTCATCATATATTATCAGCTCTGTATTGGCCCAGATCTTCTCATACTGGCTCAGTTGAAGATAGTGTTAGCTCGGTCTGTTTCATATCACTTGTATAACTTACCTTTAATCGTGTACAATATTTCTTTGTTAAATAATAATTTTCCATATTGACGTCCAAAATTCGGGTGCACGAAGTCATTTTGACGTCATTGTAATGTGTATCGAGGCATTATAAAGTTGACGTCTAAAGTGGAGAAATATTTCCACTTCAGAACTCTTACATATTTCTGAATTAACTTTGATAGTGATTTATATAAATGATTTGTTTATATAACGTACCATCGCTATGTATAGTATAATTAAATTGTAATCTTTACAGGCAGTTTCTTTGCAAAACATAACATACTAGTATTGAATGAACTGCCGTAAGATTTAAAGGTGATTACTGCTTATGAAATGGCATATATTTTGTTGTTATATTTTCCACTTTTCTGTAAAACCTCATATGTATTTTCTACTTCAGAATCAGCAAAATATTGTAAGCTAGAAGAGCAATGTGAAAAGGTCACACTTTACAATTTAGAGATTTAGAAACTCCAAGGCAATCAGTGACAATTCTCAAGGAATTGTATAGTATACCAGGTTTTGGGAAGGTCCATATTGGTAAGGATATAAATAATATGAAAAAAAAAACATTCTTCTGTATCTGTTTCTTATTTCGATTCGTTTTCAACTAAGAAAATGGTAAATTAAAGCATAAAGCAGTTAAATCTAAGTTAAGCCGTTTGGTTGAGTATTTTAAAGTGAGAATGTTATTTTGTAGCGAAGGCAAATTCCCTTTGCAACATGTAAACGTCCAAATAAAAATGTAATATGTAAATATATATTTCTTTCTGAAATGTAACATCATAAAAATACCAATATTTAAAACAAAATCTTGTTCCGCATGTATAAATATACTTATTGTATACCTTTCACAACAAATGCAAATAAGCATAAATAAAGGTATGTACCAAAGCCAGGTTGTAACTGCATAGATCACAGTTGATGCTTAACAGTTTACACTTTATACACACATTTCATAGTTTACACTTCTTACTTCATGGTTCGCTATCTACAGTTCATACGTCGACGTCTGCACTTCCTACTCACATTTCGTAGTTCATACTTCGTACTAAACAGTTCACACTGTATAATTCACAGTTCACACTTCATATTTCATACTTCATATTTCACAGTTCACACTTTATTGTATGTCCCCTGCGATTGCCTCCCGTGATCACTGTGACCTTGTCTTTTCACCTGCTGACCCCCAAAACAAAAGGAGTCCTCTACTTACCAACGGCAATCGTCCTATATAGTTTGTTGCATATAAGCAAAAGGTTGACCTACTTACCCCGAATGCAATAGGGGTCATCCACTGACCAAAGGCAATCATCCTATGAAAACTAATGCATGTATACCAAAGCGTTCTTTAGTTATCGAGCGAAAAACCGTTTTCGGTCTCAATGTCACCGTTGGGGTGTTGCTATCCACACAGTATATTGTCTTTGGTTACTTCGTGTTTGTTGTGATCATAAATATTGTTACAAGTGTTAATCGAAACAGCTGACTGGGTGCTCCGAACATCAAATTATGTTTTCTTATTCTATATCATCATCAGCAGATTATTAAGAACCATATGATATGCTTCGTTTTCGTTTAGAATCTGACTTGCTCAAATTTCTATTTATATGTCGTATGTTTTTGACAAATTCTGTAAGGCCAGTAAGCATCATTTAGTATTCCTATCCGTGTCTTTGTTATACCCCCACCAAACATGTTTGGTGGGGGGCTATATAGGAGTCAGTTTTGTCGCATCCCGTCGCGTCCCGAAATCTATTATCTCAGTTATTACTAAATGGATTTGATTCAAACTTAAAGTAGATGTTCCACCTTATCACCCACATAATGTGACTCAATGTGCATAACTCTGACACCAAGTTTTCATGAATTATGTCCCCTTTACATAGAATTTAAGTTTAATGTTGTTGTATTTTCACTATATCTCAGTTATTACTAAATGGATTTGATTCAAACTTAAAATAGTTATTCCACCTCAACACCCACATCATGTGACATAAGGTGCTTAACTCTGACGTCAATTTTTTATGAATTATTCCCCTTTTACTTAGAATTTAAGGTTAATTTTGATGTATTTTCACTACATCTCATTCTGACTGGCTTAGAGCCAAAGGGAAGTAACCTTTTTTTAAATTTTGTACTGAGTCTCTTCCCCTTAAATGCTTAAATGCCAGGAATTAGTCTATTTTTAGAAATCCTATTTTTAGATTTTCAATATTTTAGGTATTTTTCTAACTTTTTTATTATTATCAGTCCTATGTAAAAAGTAAATACATTTTTCTGTGGTAACATGGGTCGGTAAGACACTTTTATGTATTCATATTTAGTGTATCTCTAATATTAGAGGGCACATAATTATACTAGTATTACTTACATGTGGAAGCCCAGGATGAAGTACTCCAAAGACGAGTAAACTTTTTTTTTTAAGTATTAAGCTTTTTTGACATTTTAATATATTATTCTAAGTATTTTTAAGATTTCTTATGATTGCCATTTTTCTGTGACAAGACCGTATGGTGGGGGTATGAGTCACTCCTGTGACAGTTCTAGTTTATTTCTGTGGCTGACATAGCTCTTTTATAATATGCACAGGTTTTGCCGCTTTCGTTTACACTACGTCTAATACTTTAGATGACATGATATGTAAAGCAAATTGCCAAAGATAGCAAAATTGTGTGTGTCGAATTCTTTGTTATATTCTAGGTAAGTGGCGTGATAAAGAAGTTGCAGTTAAATCGCAAACATCTGGACCGATTATGACAAAAGAAGTAATGGCAGATATGGGTATATTGCTTCACTTGCATCATGACAAAATTGTCAAACTGATTGCACTACATACAGAAATGATGCCGTTTTTGGTCATTACTGAGCTGTTGATAAATGGTCCACTTTTACATTATCTACATAAAGATGGGGGTAAAACTGTTCAATTCGAAGGTCTCACTAAAATTGCTAGTCAGGTAAAACAATAATTTACTGTAGTCAAAGTATTTAATTTAACGCGATTTATTAAATGCTCGTTTAGAGTGGAATGAAAATCGATTTTACCACGGAACAAAATATTTACAAATTGATAAAAGCATCGCTTACTAGCAGATTAATTCCATCCGTTATCATCATACGTTGAAACAAAATCACATTATTAAAAGCAAAATAATTGGGACTCTACTGAATCAAGAATGGTAGCCTCTGGTTGAAGATAGAGACTGCACCTTGAAACGTTCTTTTATCGAAAAAGAACATACAATTCAAGCAGTTCAGACAAATTTATAGCACGCCATCATCTATTTTCCTACATTTAACTGCGTTCTGTATATATGTAGTTATTTGAAACTTTAGATTAAGTTTAAGGAAACCGAAGTGATACAAAACAATGACGGATTCTTTCTATCGCAGATAGCAGACGGTATGGATTATCTAGAAGAAAAGCATATTGTACATAGGGATCTTCGAGCCTTTAATATTCTTGTTGGTCGTAAAAACGAAGCGAAGATTGCAGAATTTGGACTGGCAAGATGGATACAGAACGAGAATGGTATTTACAAGGCAACTTATGGTAGGTTAATGTGTTCAGTTTACTCAACAATTTGATAAAAATCATACTGTAAACATAAAATAATTAACAATCTAAACCTTGATTCAATACTTATATCCAAAGAAAACGCATTTGGCTTGTATATATGAATGGATGGCTTTCGATATTCCCTTAAGGTACTGGACCTACATTGTGCTACAAACGAATACGATACCACACGGAAAGTGTACACAACTTCCATAAATATCGAAATAACAATGATTAGCAGGCCCAGTCAATACTTCAGACATTGTCCATATAAAGGATTGGCAATAAAGTAACTGCTGGAAAGGCAGGGATTTTTTTGTATATTCTTAAAGGTCAAGTAATAACATTTATGCTTATTAAGAGCCTTATGTGACAATTGTGCTTACATTTTCAGAAGAAAAGTATCCAACGAAATGGACATCCCCAGAAGCAATATTTGAGCTGAAATTCAGTACAAAATCAGACGTGTGGTCGTTTGGTATATTACTATATGAAATCATCACGTTTGGAGGAATGCCATATAAAGGTTATCCATTATTATACCACAGTGTATTACTAATTGGTACTTGTTGATTTGGATTTTATTAATACCTCGGTCACAAAGAAAAACGCTACGAGTTCCGTAGTAAATTTCAGCTGAATTTTGGCAAACTCGTTATGATCGCTTTACGGGGTCCGTACGACTTTCTTGGTGGATCGAGGTGGTATAAAAACACAGTACCTACAGACACCGTACGAGTGCCATGCGAGCGCCACACAATCCAACGAGCACCGTACTAGGCACGACCGGGCTCCTTGAGAGCTCCGCACCAGGTTAAACGGTTCTAATGCCATGGTCACAAAACCGTGCGATGTTCGTACGGTTTTAAAAATCGTTTGAGTCAAACAATTTTAGAATTCTTACGGTCTCTGTACAATCGTAGCGTCTGGTCACAGTACCTAAGGGTCCCGTATGATCTTTAGAGGATCCAATCGTAGGATATCCGTACGCACACCGCAGACAAGTCGTGCGGAGCTCGCAGGGAGCCCGGCCGTTCTTCGTACAGTGCTCGCGAGTGTGTACGGTGTCTGTTCGACAAGAATAAATCAATTCGGCGACGTCTGAACAATTTGCATTTACAATCGTAAATCGCAAAAAAGTCGTACGGAACTCGCAAGGAGCTCGGCCGTTCCTCGTGCAATGTCTGTTGGCTCGTACGGCGCTCGTACGGTGTCTGTACGTTGTCCCTGCGACAAGAAAAAACCCAGTTTTTCGACGTCTGAAAAAATGTCCATTTGTAGCCACTCATCTGACCGTTACGCCTTGCGAGCTCCGTGCGGACATCGCACGTTATCCGTACGATGTCCTTCATATCGTACGGACATTGTACATTGACCGTGCAAGTCCTCTACGATAGTCGTGCGAGCATCAGCAAGCCTCACAGTTTTCCAAATCCAAGAGATTCCCGTACCAGCTTCTCCGGAGCCCGTGCGGTTTCCGTACGGGGCTCTTGCGAGCTGCTCCCGACTTCGAAAATCTTTATGAGCTAGTAAAGAACTCGGGAGCTCGGTGAAACATTTTCATCGAGTTCCCGAGTCCTCTACGAGACGCCGTACGAGTTTGCCAAAATTACTGAAAATATACTTGTTCGGAACTCGAAGCGTTCTACTGACAAGGATATAAGCTACGTCTGATAATAACACCTCGTGTTTAAAACGTTTCTTATAAAATACATGCTTTTTAGCTTTTTAATATCCGAATATGATACACTTAATCAAGTAATTTTTGTTTGCATTGTTTATCGTCAGATTTACTACGGGTCCGAGTTGAGATGCGCAAGAATTAAAGCATATGGAGGACGAATCGTTGTAAATCAGATGATAAAGCAATAGTATTATTATAAATTACGCTAAGTTTTATTCATCAAAGAAGTAATAAACTCGGAGTCATGTGTCGTCGATTGGACGTCTTCATTATAGTGGTTAGGTGTTAAGGATTTTTTCCAAAATAAGTATCTATAGCAGACGTTTTAAAATAAATATTGGAGCATACAGTATACACTTGAATAACTTCGCTTCAAAGTTTCTTCACGTTTTCAAATGATATTGTGAAAGAATGTTTTTTAAATAGTTTCAGTTTAGTGATAAAACTTGCAGTATGTTGTCGAACAATTTCAAACTTTTGTTTTTAAGTTTACAATAAGATCCTTTGGAAGCATCAAACGCTATCATTTAAAATGACAGTAAAAACATTTTCCGTGAGTCTGATTATGAGAGATAATGTAAAGCGCAAACCCTTTTACCCTAATCCCACTTCCCTCCCTCCCCCGCTCCCAGCACCGGCTTAAACGGAACTGTATCTAAAAAGTGCATTAAATGACCTCCATTTTCCCATAGTATCAGAAATGGTTACCCCATTGACTCCAAGTACGGGACAACTTTTTACGGCGGCCACTTTACTTGGTGGAGCTATGTCGTCCTTCAAAACCTATTCACAAACAAACGTATCTGTATAAAGTTATGGTTATTTTTCATCCGTATGGTCAAAATATAGTGGTATAAATATTTAAATTGTATATAATTGTCAGGTATGACTGGAAAAGAAGCTGCAGAGCGAATACGTTACGGATTCAGGATGCCAAAACCAGTTACAGGCCCTTTGACATGCCCGGAGCCGTATTATCAAATGATGTTACGATGTTGGGACACAACTGCAAACAGCCGCCCCACATTTGCTTACCTTAGAGAGTATTTCGGGGATTATAACTCTAATGCCAAAAATGTATATAATACACGATTGTGAAGTTGAATGTTAGCTTTATCTTGAATACAGACACATGTACCATAAAACATGGCAATTTTTTCGAAACCTTACCAGCTAGACTGCGTAGGATAAAACTGTAATTGTAGCAAATATACTTTTTTTATTGAAAATGCAACATGTTCACTATCATCAAATACTGCATTTGTATTAGTCTTAGAAAGAGCATCGGTTAAGTAGAACTTATCATGGGACCAGAGACACCGATGCCTACTTGATATCAAACTTTGTATTATGAATAGACGTAATAACTATGCATTGCAATGTCGTTGAATGTTTCGCCTTTGATGTCAGTCGCAGTCAGGGTAACTGGAATGAATTAGCCGCATAATGTTTCATTGAAGACGACATATTTGAACTGTTAATACTTGTGTATAAAATGTTGTCTGAGATAATACTGATCATTCATTTTATGTTCTTCAGTGAAATTTATCAGTGAAATAAAACTGACATTTTCGCTGTTTCAAACAGTGAAAATATCATTTTTATTTTTCACTGATACGGAGCTACACTTGAATGCGAAAGAATATGATTTATCAATAACAAAAAAAAAAATCCTTGCAAAATATACTTCAGTAAAGATATAGATGTGTGAAAATACTAACAGGATTATAAATATACAATGTATACAGGTCTAAATTCTATCATAATAAGATTTAAAAGAAATCATGAAACGTAATATTCTACAAAGATATCTTGTCACGATATTATGACGGCATGATGTCATGCACAATATGTTGCGCAGACAAACTGGGCATAATGTGATAAAAACATTAAAAAACAGATAAAATAAAAAGAAACTTTGTTTGTTTCAGTGTCAGAATTCACTATATTTCAATCGTGAACACCATAATTTACATTTTCACTCGTGTCAAATATTTCATTATAGTGTTCACTTGGTGAAATATATTTCGATCTTACACTGAAACAAACAAATATTCTCTATATGGTTATATGCTTATTCAGATTGTAAGCTTTACCAAGAGAGAAATCCTTTTAGATACTGGCCTGATGAAGAATGTGGGTATAATTTTCTAAGACGATATGGAATTTAACAAACATATATATCTAGCAAGTTCAAAAAGCAAACAGTATACAAATCTTTTTAATTTGTTTATCGGGGCTCTTATGTTAAACCTTACAAAGCTCTTGTCAGACCCCATCTTGAATATGGAACTGCTGTTTGGTTCCTAAAATTACGGAAAGACATTGAGAGTATTGAAGGAGTACACGTTTTACTAGGTTTGCACCAGATCTTAGACTTATAACTTACACAGAGAGACTGAGAGCCTTGAATTACCAACTCTTGATTATACACGCAGAATTTGGGATATGATGCAATGTTTTGAAATTATTAGAGGTCTTGATGACATTCCATATTGAAAATTATGTTTGAATTTCTGAATCAAGTACCCAAGTGTCACAATGTGACAGGATGGACGAAACGGGTCAGCAACTACCAGAACAACTTAACACTCATTAGAACATTTACAATGTTATTTACAAAAAATGATCATTTACAATGAATGAAGGAAAAAACTAATTAAAAGAAAAGAACGGGGAAAAATCTGAGCTCAGTATCTGTTTTCTAGAAGATGTGCAGTCCTTTAAATTACAGTTTATTTCTATCTTGACGTATCACGGATGTTTCCTTTTACTTCAAACTTAAAGTAGCACTAAGAACTAAACTTAAAATAATGTCCCGCTAAACCACGAAAACGTTGACTCCCTTTTGGCTCCCCATATCCGGTGTTTGTAGGTGTTTGTATCTCTAAGCTGTCTCAGTTGACTACAATAATCAGCGTGATAAAATATTATAGATAAGATGATAATAACTGCAGCTATTATTTACAACCACAAATTAACAAAATGCAGTGCAAATTAAACGTTATACCATAGCTGATATGGATGTAATATTATCTACCATACAACAAAACGGACATTGTATAGATATGGTTTAGACTGGCACACAATAATTTCATATTACAATTACATATTAAATACACGGTACTATACTTGCTAACACATACATATACATCACAACGCAATGCAGTACCGACGTTCCATAATTTATAATGAAAAGATTGACATATACGTTTTATGACAAAGGTAACTTTCTAATTACCATATTACAAAATTTCAAATATAAAGTGTACAAATTATAGTAACGAAACTTTTTAGATCCCTCTTTCGAAATAAATAATTTACAAAAGTCTGAAAAATTTAATAAATTAGCCTGACATAACGAAACTCGCTAATCTCTTGCCGAAAAGTAAACTTTTTACAAAATTCTGTAGAATGAACAAAAATTTACTAAATAAAATCGTAATTCAACAATTATACAAAAATCTAACAAATTAATTTCTTACCTCGATCGAGCAAAATTTCTACCAAGAATATCAAAGTGACATAATTTCGTCTGACTGACAAAACTTTTGTGCACTAAAAGATATCTAATCAAGTTAATCCCGCCAAATATTGGATTTCACGGAACTCACGACATGTGCATTAGATAAATCCAAAGAGCCGGATGAACTTGATGCACTGTAATATTACTTCACGAAAATAATTTATATGCATTGATTAATTTCCAGGCAGGTTGGCACATAAGACATTATGTCCCGTATGACACCCTAAAGTTCAAAATCAGACTTAGATGTCACTGATGTGTACGATCATTTCATTATCAGACAGACTTTTTTACGGATGGTTGTT
>NW_026462295.1:0-6985 GCF_021730395.1 Mercenaria mercenaria | reverse complement strand
CCACGAAAATAATACCTAAACGTCTTATTTGCTCCTTTTGAAAATCATTTAATGTTTAATTTTTATGGTACAAAATTATTTTTTAAAAAAAATTGTTAATATTGGGGCGGTTTAAATTTAAATTTTTTTTTTTTTGGAATAACTGAAAAGCTAACAAACAAATACAAAAGTATTTTTCTTTAAAGTACAATATACTAAAGTAAAAAATAGAATATTAAAAAAAAAAATAGAAATCAAGCTAATCTATTTTAAAAAAAAAAAAAAGCAAAAAAAAAAACACGGGGCCTAATGAAACAAGATTGTTAAAAAGCAACGAAAATTAGGAGCTAAATGCCCAAAAATCCCGCAAAAATTCAGTTAGATAAAACGATGCGGCTGCACAAAGTTTTCAGCAAAAGCGTAAAAAAATCTGACAAAAAGGGACCACTAATGAAAATCTTTTTTTGCCCATACGGTAACAAGAAAAAAAAAGCCCACGGGTAAATTTTCCTGCAGAAGCCGTAAAACCCGCCCGCAGGTATTTCGGGCGGGGTTTAACATTTTTTAATTACCTCAATAAAAATAGCTACTACATTTAATTGAATGAATTTTCTTTACACAAAAATAAAACTTTTAAGTTTTGTTTTTATTATTATCATTGTTGTGTTTTTTATTTTTATTATTAAATTATTAATTTATTTTTTACTTTAACTTTTGTTGTTATTTTTATTGTTATTTTAAAAAATCATTCAAGTAAAAAATTGTTGCGAAACTACCAAAAACTGATTCTATATAAAAAAAGGTAAATGGGGAATAACCCCATTTTTAAAAAACAGGAGAAAAACCCCCCCTTTTTTCAAAAAGAGAAATTCCCCGCAGGTAAACTCTCCCGCAAATTTCGCCCAGTATCACAAATGTGGAGGAAACCTCCATGGGAGATTTTTCAAACGCTTATTTCAGTCTAATAAAAACAACAAAATTAAAACAAAAATTAACCACAAAAATAATGAATTTCAAAAAATTTTTTAAAAACCCAATGGGTATTTCCCCCAATTTTTAAAGGGGAGAAAGCCCGATGGACCCCCCATGGAAACAAAAACCCCGCGGAAAAAAATACCCCCAGGGAGGACCAATTTTGAAGCCGCCCAAAGTTCGTTGTTTAGATATTTAAAAGGGAAAATGGCTAATTATTTTTAGAGACCCAACTATTGTTAGGTGTCAAAAATCAAAAAAAAATCAAAGAAAAAAGGGTAGCTGATTTTGCAAAAATTCCGGATTTGAAAACTAAATCCGGACTTTTGTTCAAAAAACAAACCCGCCTCTACAACATTGAACCATTATATACAACACTACTATAAAATGTTATTAAAAGTGGGGCAGTCGCGTTTTTCCCCAACCAACGTACTTTTTTAAGACAAAACCCCAAAAGGTTTTTTTGTTCGCTTTTTCCTGACCATTTTCATGGCCCACTTAACTGAAAGGTTTTTGGGCCCCCTAAAAAAGTGTTTAGAGACCCAGGTTTTAAGAAATCTTCAGTAAAAAGCCAAATTGGGGTAACAAGGGGGATTTTTTACAAGGGGACCGCCCCAGGGAAAAATGACTTGGGGGGACGTTGGGGTATTGCTCATCGTTAAGGCAATGCTCGTACATGCAAATGTGCCTGTGTCGAAACAAAACAACAAAATTTTCATTTTGTCATTTAAAGGTTAATTTTTTTTTTAGTCATGGGACGTGAACTTAAACATAAATTATTCACACAATTAATTTCTTTAAAGGGAAAAATCGGGCAGAAACAGAACGCTAAGTATGAAATTTCCCTACAATAAGTAATCATACTATCGAATTAAAACGAACAGGAATGAAACCACATCACTTTTTTTTTTACCCAAAATCAGTGGGTAACGCATTTCTCCTGTCTTTCGTTTGCGTTAAAAAAAGTTTCACACAGACTTTCCCCAAATTTGAGGTTTGGGATCGTTTTTCCTGCGGAAAACGAAACGAGTTTTCCGAGACGCTGTAAACCTAACTTTTAAGCCCATCTTTTTTCAAATGATTGTGGGCAGTATAGAAAAATAGAAGAACATGATGTTCGCAGGGCCACAAAAACTATAAGTCTTCCGCAGGGGGAAACATAACATCATTCTTGTAATTTCTTTTAAACGTCTCATTTCAACTCGAAACTGTTGACCTTCATGCCTAAATTTGACATACATTTTCTTCTTGAAAGCTAGCTTCCGGATCCTTTTAAACATGGTATCATATATGTGCATTCGCCTGTTGTAAATATTTCCAATCGCAAGAAAATTGTTGAAGATATATGTTTTTCGGTCAATAAGGCAGAATAGCACCTTCCACATGTAATGTCTGTTCCTAGTTCCCAAAAGAAACGACTCTCTAGAATGTGCAGAAGATCCCAGTTTGCAGCCATACTTCCAACGCGAAATAGTACTTCAAAGTGTATAGCAGCTGCGTATCCCTCCAGGTTACTAAACGTTGCTTGGCAACTTCCTTGCACAGCATGCTTGCCAAATGGACATATGAGAGGTCTGCATAATTTCTGAAAATATATGTCATATGATAAAATAAACATAAATAAATAAAGTATCCCAAAGCGACATTCAACATTTTGACCCGCCTAAAGCGTAACATGGTTTTGTGAACTCTAGTTTGCAAGACCCAGATATGAACTGCATATCATTCTAACGGTTTTCAAGGGTCGTCATACGATAGAATCAAAGAGACTTTCAGCCTTACACTAAACAAACGTCATCTTACGATATGCGGCTTGGTACAATAATGGTTCAACATAGCCGCTTTGTGATTTTGTGTTGTCAGTTTATGGAGAGAATGACGTTGTATGCGGTCGAAATCGCTCAAGCGACACCGAGTACGCTGTTCTAAATATCAGTACGGGATGCATATGCGCGAGACATTTAACTTTGAATCATGTTTTGTTATCTTTATAACTTAGACTAAGATTCAGGTTTAGATCTATAAAGTTTTATATCCTGTTCAATTTTCATGAACAACGACTCCATTTTTTCTATGATTTGGTGATATCCGAAATTCCTTTACCCAAGTATGGACCTAACTCTTAAAAACATAAAACATGGCAAGAATGTCAGTTTTAACAAACAGTTAAACAAATTACTAATTTAACTTATTTCCAGATCAATGCAATGTAACTCTATCTAATTTGAACATGTTAGTACTGATTACATGTAGGTACATTTAAAATGTAAAAATAGATAACCCGATCAACGGAGGGAGCAGTGAGAATCATAAGTTAATTCTTTATCACATGGAATGAATATTGTTTCTGGTTAGTTACATGTAGTGATATTATTCTACGTTTAAAAAACTCAGTGTATTTAACTACCAAACAATCGCAGATTTTGCTCTGGCAGTAAGTAATTTGCGTTTAATCTGATATTTCTTCACGAGCATTATAAGCAGGATATCGATCAATCTGGCGTTTTGGAAGTGTAAGTGGATTTCAACTATTGAGTGCGTTAGGTTTGAAATGAAAAGATGCAGCGTACCCACCAAGACCTTCTATCCGAAACAAGTAGTTGTAATTATTTTGTTTCCTTTAAAATTACATTTGCATTGCAGGTAAATACAGGCGTTTAACAGAAAATGAAATGTAATTACAAAATCTACGGTAATTTGCACTCGTTTATTTCAATACTGTTTATAACAAAATAATAAAAATGCAATTTCATCATTTCATGCCAACTACAAAAATTGCACATCTTATCAGTGTTCCACTTAATAAAGAAACATATTTTCGATTTATAACGTATGAAAAATATATCCATCTATCAGTTTGTATAAATAATAGTGTTAATTAATGAAATTTAACGATAGGTTTGAAATATAAACTTCATCATATACAAAACAAGAAATATCTTTAAAAATGATGGTCGGCGAATTGTAATAAGGAAAGAAGTTTATGAATTTTTCATCTAACATTCATCTTTCATCTAACATTTTTCAAATTGCAAAACTAAACACCGCACTTTAACAATTTAAATGGTTCTCTTTTAATTTTTCGCAAAGGTTTCGTAGGGTTGCAATTTTGTTTCGTTTATCCTTAGACGAATAATTACAGCAGTAGTTTGATAAGATTCATGAAGCGGTTCATGAGAAGAGGTCATTAAACGTGTTTATATTTTTAGCTAAATTGGTCCCTATTCCCATTTGTAACAAAATAGCAGGAGACCTTACGATATTGTTACACATCGAGTTTGATAAAAATCCATTACATTTCAGTGGTTAATGCGAAGAAAGGCATATCTACTTTTAGCTATAGTGGTCCCTAATAGGGTCCTAGTTCCTATATAAATAAATTTGGAAGAGGACCTTATAATGATGCTCCAGACCAAGTATGACAAAGATCCACAAAGCTGTTCATGAGACGCTGTATAAAGGCATTTCTAGTTTTAGCTCTAGCAGCCCCTAAAAGGGGTTAAATGTCCCAGCTGAACAAAGTTGGCTGCGGGCCTGATAAAGATGCTACTAATCAAGTTTGATTAGAATACATGAGAAAAAGTCAATTAAAGGATTTTTTTATTTATTATTTTTATTTCTTTCTAAAATAGGCCAACTGATCCCGCTTTAACAAATGCATATTCGCTATTCATGAATCTTTGGACAATGACGTCACACCTATAAAAAAGTGAAGGTCAAGCAAAACATACAATTGTAATTATTTCAATATTTCTGTTTCATAAGCAAAGTTTGACCGTAGTCATATCACATAGATAAACTGTATGCAGCGTACCTTCATTTCAGTGTAATGAGATTCAGTCATAATATAGCATATATATAATAAAACAGATTTCAACTGAGTTCAATATTTGCATACCATACTAAAGAAAAATATTCATATATAATAAATCAGTTAAATAATCTATAACAAATATATCAAAGCAAACAAGTACTCATTTTAATATTCAATCTGAATAAGTCACAAAAGCAAGAAACCTTTTCATATACAGACGACAATTGTAACAAGGAAAATCTTTTAAAAAGCACTTCTCTACATAAAAGACTCTTATCACACCCTTATTCATGTGATACGCAGACCGTATTCAGCTCTTTCTTTAATTTTATATATGTTGGTATTTGAACAGGTTTTTATCATATTTATTAAACTTACTTATCATTTTGAGATATATCAATATTATTGCTAAATATACTGAGCCAAAGTTAGCTTTAAAACTGTGAACAGCGTCGTTTAGGATAAACGCGTTGTCTACATTTCACTCAGCGTAGCACAATCAACAGAGTGAAAGAAATTGACACTCTCGTCCAATCAGGCAGTGTTGCATAAATCTTCCATTTTGATAAATTATCTATAATGCGTTATCAAGTAGTTTGATTTGCAAAATGAAGTCACGTGGCATAGGTAACGAAAACGAATTTAGACGGCGTCGCCGAAAAATAGCGACTAAGAAATAAACAGTAAAATGCACTGTGATGATTGTTTGTACGAGTCTTGAACAAAAATGCCCCTTCATATAGCTCAAGGGAGATCAAATTATAAAATAATTATAATAACGTTGCATTTTTGTTGTTCTCAAACAAGCCTTTCGAGCTTTGTCCCATAGAAATTTTGTGAAGCGTTGTCCCCTACCAATGCTTTCTTCTGAAAAAATCTAAAATTATCACATACATGCGTGCTTTAAAACTACTAAACCATATACACAAGAAAACATCATATATGCCAGTCAACTAACATAAGGTGAGTGAGTGAGTTGGGTTTTACGGCGAATCGACACAAAATTGTCATATATCGCCGAGACTTACATTAAGAACAATAAGAGTTTTAAGACAATTCAAAGTGTCTCCTCCAAGTGGGTAACCAAAAGTGGTTAAGTGAAGGACATTGAAAATCTACCTGTAGTTACCTTACCCTATATTGATCCCATATATCTGTTGATTTGCAACGGGAGTCTGGCATGGCTGTATTATCTTCCCACATTTTGGAGTCAATGATGGCAAACAGAGAAACAAGACCAGACTTAGATCTTATGTCACTATCAGTTTTACAGACATCAGTCTTCTTCGAATGTTTTGCAACGTTACAAATATAGCAATATACATTTGCGTAGTATTCATTTCTGTCTAGGTGCGCAACGTAATTAGTGAATAATGTATTTTGGTCCTCCCTTATTTTGATACAGGCTTCCTCTATCCCTCTGTCATACTGGTCCCACTTTCCTGTCAAGTTACATGCTGATATAACAGCTGAATCTCGGACACAACGTGACATATCCGCCGAGTGTCCTTGTAGTGGAATCGTTAATAAGGAACAGTTTTCCATCAAGTATTTTCTTCTATCTGCATCATTTTCTACATATCCTAACTGAGACATATCTGGACACTCCACGCGTAGCTTCCAGTTCACGTAGGTCTGAACGTCATTACATTCTGCGCAGTGTTTATTCCTATAGACCCTACCATGTTTTGGATCAGACACAATCACAAAATCTTGAAGCTCTGTTGGTTGATAGCATTTTGGGTATGCTATAGCCCTCACTATGTCCGAGCAGTCAGTTATAACATGATATGAGAAACGGTCATCCCGAATTGCTTCGTCTTTTCCTAAATGCGACAAAGAAATGCAAGGATATTTTGGTTTGACAAAACCAGCTAAAGGCATGTCGGGGCAGCAGCTTCCCGTCTCATGGCAGTCATAATCGCAAGAACATTTCTCACAACATGGCTCCTGGTCTGTTCCTGTAATTTCCTGAAATAACAAGTTTTACAGTTATCGATAGTTTGATAAGCACGTTAATGAAATCAGCTCTCAGCGTGACTGGTTTCATTTTTTTAAATGTTCATTGCTTACAGGGATATGATTTACGTACAATACCTAAAACATTTGACGTTACGTTGGAACAAAATGCATTTCTTGGAATATAATGTTTATTATCTGTTTAGGAGTGTGTTTCCACACGAAACATATTAGACTCGTTACGGCATACCAAACATGATC
>NW_026462294.1:0-24915 GCF_021730395.1 Mercenaria mercenaria | reverse complement strand
TTTTTCGAAAGGGGAAGTTGCTTGTACGTGTCGCTAAAGAACATCTCGAAGTTTTTGTCTGGCTCATGGATATTTTAGGAAAAAAAACAAGAATAACGAAATTGTTCATCAGTCCTTACATCCAATTGAATGTATGCTCAATTCAAAACTTAGTTTTTATCATCCATTAGCTCATGTGAAATAAAACATATATGTGTAATATTCATTTGAAAGATATAGGTCTAAGCTAATTTATTCACTATATAGCCTGACAAATAGATATGATATGATATGCTAGTATATTATGAAACTGACTCGCTACTTGCCGATCTGAAAGACTGTAAACATTAAAATAAACTTCATGTAGCCTTTAACTGTATAGAAGAATTCACCCGAAGGTAATACAATTGCGCAGTAACCCAAATAAATGAAAAACGTATATATATAAAGCCTGTTCCATTCCAAAGGTTTACCCCAACTTTTGTGTCATATGACAAAACTGCGACACTTACCGGCAAAATGAACATGGTTTGATAAACTAAAAAAAGTCACCCTCGAGAAATTTAACGTTTTTTTTCTGCTTTGCCGAATATCCAAATAAATGACAAATTTATATTTTCAACGGCAGTCTCCCATTGTAATTTCTTGTCGCCATTGGAGTTTGCTCTCTAAATTTGAAGTATTACGGGAAAACTCACGTGAATTTTATCGGGAGCGACTCAAAACTCATTTCGTTTACAATCCCCTACATGTGAATGCTTGAGTGAACTAAAATTTTGTATTTGAAACAAAAACATGATATTTAGATCTAACAAAAATGTAAATTTACTCACTTTTAACCTATCAAAGTTGTACACACTCCCCAAAATTATTCCAAGTCTTCAGTAGCATATTCAATCCTTAATGAATAAGTTGTAAACAAACAAGCTCTTTTTGATGGAATTCAGGCATCAATCGCACCATGCCCTTGAAACGATGACTTGTTCAATTTAACATAATTTCCAAACGCATGGTTCAAAGATAACCTGTATTTTAGCATTTTATTATTTTTCTGTATGTTTTCCGAAACTCACTGGTCTGAGTTTAAAATTTGACGTTTAATTGGAACATTTACTGAAATTGATATTTCTTTATTAGATCTGGGTCCTAAATATAACTTAAAATACAGAAATATTAACAAGATTATTTCGGAAAACCCAATATTTCTATTTCTAAACGGTCACGATGGCCTTTGTAAGTATGAACATATTTTTACGCAAATATTTCGAGTAGTAGACATCTAACCTTTTTATGTTAAATATAATTTTTCCTTGCCCTGTCCGTTCAGATTAATGTGACGTGATTCAAAGGGAATATCCTGACGGATTGCGAAGTTTAGTTTCCACTTTTATTCATTAAATCCATAAACATACATCGAGGGGTAATATATTTAGGTTACATCAACTGAAGTCAAGTTATATATAGTTTTCTTTCCACGACAGAAAACATAATACAAGAAGAATGCCCATGTGTTATTAAAATATCGAGACGTTCGCATGCACATTTGTTTTTCTTTTTAAAAATGTCCTTGTTTTTTTTTGTGTTTGTTTCTTTGTATTTTCTTATTTCTTTCTTTCTTTCTTTCTTTCTTTATTTATTTATTTATTTATTTTCATGTTGAGCTGGCCTGACATGAATTCCCCCAAGAATTAACATAATACGATAACAAACACAGTCTTTTCAAATATTAACTCGGGCGTTTTAATTTTGAGTTGACCCCTAATTTATTGCGCTACGGGCGCGGCCATATATTGGAAAGTCGACGTAACGTCATACAGCATTACGGTCTATGGGGAAAAAGAATTGAAATACACTTTATTGAAAAAATGAAAAAAATGTCTAGAGATATTGATTTATGGGATATAAATATGTTTTTTGGACGATTTTACCGATACTGATAATTCAGAAATGAGGTAAACGTAATAGGTGGAACAGACTTTAGTACATAATATTCAAGGAAGTATTCGGCTTCCAAGTAACCCTGTCGGGTGTGCATATGTGAGGTTAACATTATGAAGTGTTATCTTTAGACTGTCTACTTTAAAGATCGATCGCTATTAATTGTATGGATGTTTTAACACCTCTAATTAAGTGTAAACCCTGAAGACTCTTTACCTGTAACAGATCAGAAAACTTGTGAGTGAATTTTATGTTCTAAAATGTCTACCTTTAAATAAAAATCAATTCATAGCTTACAATGTTTGAGCTTAACTTTAAACATTGCAGTACTGTATCTCGCAATCAATTTTTTGGGTGAAATGTGCATAACTACTAACTTGTACTTCCTCATATGAAATGTATTTGGATGTGTGCTTACACATGTATCTAGGTTTGCTTTACAATACGCTATTTGAATTAATAACAATGGTCGTCGTGGTAACTACCTATCAAACAATATAATCTGTAATCTAAAGGAAAATTTTGCATAACGTTATAGGGACTTAAACGAAGGAGGGCAACTTCATTGTAAAATTTAAGGCAAGTTTAGTTTTCTATGTTAATTGTTTTTGTTGTTATTGTTTTTTTAATATTGAACTTTTAATGCTAGTGAGGTTTTGAAATATAATAAAATAGAATATTTGAGGAAGACATATAACAATTTATATCTAAATATGTTATCGACGGATAGAAACTGCCCAAACTGTTAGTTACTTAATGATATTTTAATAACGAGTAATCTTAATTTAAGTTTTAAAGACCGTATAAAAGATAAATATTAAAAATTGACCTGGCTTAGCTTTTTCCGTTGCATTCAGGGTAATATTTCATGGCCAGCTACTGTCCCTATTATCATAACACCTCATAAAGAGAACTGTCATGGCAAGAGGTATGCTTAGAATAAGATACGTCGATTTGGTCACATACTGTAATAGTGTAAGTAACTCTTATTTACCACCCCCACCCGATTCCATAGTTTCCCCATCCTACTTCCTTATCCCCCGCCCCGATATGTAAATGTATTTTCGTTTTATTTCTTGATTCGTTTTGTCTTGTGTTTTTACTCCTTCTTGTGTCTTCAGACCCCGTTCCACTGTCTCAACTTCCAACCGTAGCCCCAATTTTCAAAATGTCATATTTACTTCTCTTCCTCTATCCCTCTCCCATTACACCCGTATTTTTTCACATCATTTTGTGTTACCCCATATTGTCAAGTGTTCCCCGGACAGAGCGATTCTTTATTCATCTTCCCATTCTCACCATTTCTTCTCCTCGACATGTATTCCTTTTTACATTTTTCTAGTTGTGATATTCATTTAACCCTTTTACGTACAACACTTAACCCACCATTTAACTATTATGGTGTTCCGTTTGGACAATCGTGACTTTTTATCTAATACTAAACCGCGATGCACGATGATACGATGACGAAAACGCGACGGCGGGATGGCATAATGATGAAACAACGATGGTTTGATAGTGAAAATGCGATGGCACGATGATAAAATCGCGAATGTTGCGATGGTACGATGGTGAAATGTCCTAGGCCCAAACTTTCTTGGGTTATAGTCTGGAAACTGTTTGTTTTGGTTTAGATCACTGTAACCACGACCTATTGATCCCAAAATCAATAAGTTATCATCAAGATATAATCAACCTCCGCCAAACCGAGGACTTTAGACCCAAGCATTTCCTGCAAGTCCGAACTTGGCCCTGGTGAAAGTTGCCAAATTGGCATCTTACCATTTTTGCGAGAACTTCACCTGACGAGCTTGTTTGTGAACTGCCCAAAGAGAATAGCTTCCGAGAAGTTTTAGAAAAGCTTGGAAGAAAAGCCCAATCGAACAGACGTCTGCCGGAAGTGAGAAAATATATCATTCTTTTTTAATGTATTTTAACAGAGATTTTTATTGTTAATTTGCTTTTTGAAATAGAAATTCTAAACATTTTATTTGTTCTAGTTTATTACTCAGTTGGTAAGTTTTATATGTCAAATTGCTGCCTTGTTTTGATCACATGATTAACATCCGACTATCGGGCGGAAGACATAAAAGATCTTCTAAAAACAGAAGACGCACAATCGAACATCTAGGAAGAGCTCTTCCTAGTCCGGCAGATCTTCCGTGGCCCAAACGAACGGGACAAACGACGAACCGCCAGTTAAATAATAAATCTATTTAATTGAACGAAATATATTTTAACGTGATTCAATGCATATGCATATCTTTGAATACTGTGAATTATATATATACATTTTACTATTAATAAATGAACCGTTTCCAACATTTGTAACAATAGCATTACACTATATTTCTTTATTTTAATCGAACAATTATTTTCGTCTTAGAGGATTTCAAAACTTACTTGTGCGCAAGCTCATTAGGCCATTTTAGGCTGGCTTACCGTAAGTGAAATCTAACGCAGTGAAATTAGTAGATTAGTCTAATTCCTCCTAGTTTGAAAGCCAACACTACGGAGAGTTCTTGAAGAGTCAATAAAGTCACATATATTAAACCGACTGCTACTCAGATCAGTGTAAGTGTAGTTGTTATTACAACATCATACTAGTTTATTACGTTATGAGATAAAGCTTTACTTAAACTGCATTATCAATCAATTACGTTTAGATGGTTTTGCATTTACAACTTGTCCGACCCCGATTTTGTACGCGACTGACAGCAGTCCGTGCAACTCGTGGAAACAGGGTAATGACAAATATGGTGGAAAATTCAAGGACACATTATAAATGGCATAAAAGTAAGGATAATTGTATTTTTGTCGGGTTTTGATAATTGACATTCCTGCTTTGTATTAGTAAGTTTTGTGAATGAGATTTGAAAGTTATTTTGTACATATTCACATTGATTTGACCTCTCAACAAAATTTCATACCTTATTTTAAAGATTATAAAGGAAATACAATCTTAAAAGTTTGTTGAATGTGTTTTGATATTTATGTGCATTGTATTTCGTAAATAACAATTTGAAAATTAACAATGGAATCATTTTCAGACCCTTATTTGCAAGCAACTCGACTTCTGTAACAATAAATGCTAATGTATTAACGGAAATATACTCTTTTAGTTTTGTAATTTGGCCTTCCTTGACAACCATATCTTTTCATATGTTTTGTAAACAAACTAAATGCCCTGTTTCAGCTTACATATGTAATATGAAAATAAAGATGGCGAACTTATTTCACATTTTTAAAAAAAATTAGGATCTGTAGGACATTGATAAATGTTTAGACAAGGTGAAGTGTTATTATTTTCAAACACAAAAATTATTAATTGTTGGCTTTGAATGTACACAATAAGTCGTATGTAATTCAACAATAACTTTCTTATTTGAGTCTTTTTCCTCTTTATTTTAGTGAGCATTCCTTAGTACACAAATAACAGTTGAAACAGTATCCATTTCATGTACCAAAACTCTGACATTTTGCAGATGAATTTTATCATACCCCATCCACTTTTTTTCTTATTTCAAAGTCTGCGTCCCCTTAATTTATAAAATAAATTATTTAGAAATATATAATGTATACAAACAAATTAATGGAAGACTCGGTTGAATTGAGCAAACGTTTTGAAATAAGGTATTTACTGAAGCACAATAGAAAATGCATGCATAATACGGGTAACATATTGTACTTGAAAATCAAATACGTCATTTCTTATTAATAAAGGCATCCGTAATGAGTGTAACAATTAATATCAAATTTGTCTTATATTATAACTGCAGTAATATTTGATCTATTGAAAAGAAAAAAACACCCACATCAATATATATTCATCATCATTACGGATGTAAATGATGTCGATTGTTTAAAACAAAACTGACCTTTCTGCTGTGCTGAACCTGATATATTTATACAATACTTCAGGTTAGACAAGAGCTGCAGTAAGTGCAATACAATCAACTTTTCGAGAATGAATGTGTCAGACATCTATTGATACAACCGTATAGTATAGTTTACGGTGTTCCGTTCGGACAATCGTGACTTTTTTATTCAATCCTAAACAGCGATGTACGTAGTACGATGAAGAAAACTCGTTGGCGCAATGGCACGATAATGAAACAACGATGGTACGATGGTGCAAACGCGATGGCACGATGATGAAATCGCAATGATGCGAAGGTTTGATGGTGAAATGTCGATATAATATCGCGTGTTCATCATCTTACCATCGCGATTTCATCATCATACCATCGCATTGGCACGATGGTGAAAATGTGATGGTACGATGGTGAAAACGCGATGACACGATGGTACGATGATGAAAACGCGATGGCACGATGGTGCGATGGTGAAAACGCGATAGTACGACGATGAAAAAGTTGCGATATTACATCGACATTTCACCATCGTACCATCGCAACATTAATGATTTCATCATCGTGCCATCGAATTTTTACCATCAAACCATCGTTGTTTCATCATCGTGCCATCGCGCCAACGCGTTTTCATCATCGTACCATCGTGCATCGCGGTTAAGTATTAAATAAAAAGTCGCGATTGTCCAAACGGAACACCATAATGGTTAGATGGTACGTTAAAGGTTGTACGTAAGGGGGTTAAATGAATATCACATGTAGAAAAATGTAAAAAAAGAATAAATGTCGAGGAGATGGAATGGTGAGAATGGGAAGATGGATAAAGAATCGCTGTGTCAGGGGAACACTTGACAATACGGGGTAAAACAAGACAGAAAACGATGTGAAAAAAATAGGTGTAATGGGAGAGAGTTAGAGGAAGAGAAGTAAATATGAAAATTTGAAAATAGGGGCTACGGTTGGAAGTTGAGACAGTGGAACGGGGTCTGAAGACCAAAGAAGGAGTTAAGACACAAGGAAAAACAGACGATGAAATAAACGAAAATACATTTAAATATCGGGGCGGGCGGGGGATAAGGAAGTAGGGTGGGAGAACTATGGAGTCGGTGGGGGCTATATTAGATGCCAAATTATACAGAGTTACGAACACTATTATAGTATGTGACCTAAGCGACGTATCTTATTCTAAGCATGCCTGTTCTATATATACTAGCGAAAAAAAGAAACTGTGCATGGGTATAATATGCTATAACTTAGGAGGTATATAAGAAATCACAAAAAAAATTCAACAGGGATTTATCTGACCTTTATTTAACACCAGCTCAGTTGATATGGTTATTGCATCAGCAGCGTCTTGGATAGAGATCAGTTTTCAGAGACGTTCTCTAAACAAAGTTCAGCTCATCAATACCGTGTATGTCCACCATTGGAATCGATGCATACTTGGCAACGACGCCTCATTGATGCGACAAGTGTGCTGAAAATGCCTGGGGAATACCATTTCAGATTCTAAAAAGCGCACGTGACAGGTCAGGTAACGTCAACGGTTGATTTTGGAGGCCACGTAAGCGACGCTGCATCTCATCCCACACGTGTTCTATAGGCGACAAATCCGGTGACATTGCAGGCCTGGGCAGCACATTCACATTGTTCTGGATCAAGAAGTCGGTGACGACCCGCGCCACGTGCGGGCGAGCGTTATCCTTTTGCAGCGTTGCGTTACGTTGCTGCACAAATGGAAGGACGTGAGGCCGTATGATTTCGTCACGGTATCTGATGTCTGTAAGTGTGCCGTCCGCAACCACAAGAGCTGTTCTGCCACGGGATGAGATGCCCGCACCATGACACTACCTCCGCCTAATGGACGTCGTTGAATCACACAACTGTCATGGAAACGTTCACCTACACGACGGTACACTCTAGAACGACCATCGCTGCTGTCAAGATGAAACCTGGACTCACCCGTGAGTAAAATATGTGCCCAGTCCTGTTGCGTGAAGTGTATGTGTCGTCTACATCAGGCAAAACGTGCTACACGATGACGTTGCTGGAGAACAGGACGTATGGCTGGACGTCGTGGACGTATGCCTCGTTCACGCAATCGATTACGTACCGTTCGGGGACTAATTCTTCTAAGGCCAGGAATATTTCTAGCCGTCAGAGTAGCAGTTCTGAGTCGTTCACGGAGATGAACCACCCGGATGTACGTATCCTGGCGATTAGACGTTATGCGTGGACGTCCTGACCGAGGCCGGTCTCTGGTGGTCCCAAACTGTTGGTACCGTCTGCACAAGGCGTCTACAGTATTTCGGTGCACACCAAACTGTATGGCAACGTCAGTATGACGTACACCAGCTTCGATCATGCCTACGGCGCGGCATCTGTCAGTTTCATTCAACCTTGGCATGGCGTATCAAAGACGTTTTTTAAAATTATACGGGTTTTGTGTGTAACGGGTATCAACACTATGCTTTTACACTGGTTTAGGCGACAAACGTGTTTGCGATTGACTGCTGCCCGAAAACAAACGTGAAAACAAAGACATTGGTCAGGCAGACAAACTACCCGTGCAACTCATGCACTGACCAGTGTAAATGACCGGGAGGGATACACAGCTTACCTGTGTAAAGTTTTAAGCTTTAATTGATAAAATTGAGCGATACATGAACATTTTACACATGCACAGTTTCTTTTTTTCGCTAGTATATTAACAAGTCCACAATATCAACAAATATATGTTTTAAATCTTCTATCAAACAGCTATGATAGAAAAAATATTTAATGTACATTGATATTAAATCATATATGAGATGACAGTCGAACTGCCTGAAATGCAGTTTAACCTCAGTAAGTAACACCTCGCAAGAGAGAAAACATTTCTGTATGAGGGGTGATAATATCTTTCTTTCTCAAACAAAGAGGGGTTATATCTTTGCGATGTTTATCTTTAAAAATGTTGTTTTTTAATCGTCAGACTACAAATTTGACGTGACAACTCATGTTTTACATAATGTCGACATATACTGAGTTTAAAACTGCAGTGTATTTAAAGCCTTTACAAATAAGTCTGTGCATTTGCAGTCTCAGGTGTAGTTTTGTGCAAAAATAAGGTCGTTTTTAGATGTTATCAGCAACTATGTGAATTTAAGCACGCTTAGACTGTGAATAGATCGTAAGGGAAAAAATTAAACATATAAAAAAGCATGTTTAATATTCATTTCAATATACGTGTTCCCGGACACATTAGATTCTGTTGTTGTTGTTGTTTTTTTATTATTATTATAATTATTATCAGATATGGAAGAAAATATATTGGCAGCATAAACAAGCAAAAGAAGAACAAACTTTTCACTAGAGATAATGGAATTCGGCCCCTAGCACAGGATAAGCTGAACACTATTATAATAAAAATTGAGGTTTATTTTCTGACTAGGTGATTATGTCGTGGCCATGAGCTCAGTAACTGGTGGGAAAGAGATAACAGGATAAAACGAGCTAATCATCGCGTGTACCCGAACTTTTTTAATAAATGGCCACGAGATAACCACGTGATACTTTGGCGTGGCCATAAAATAATATTCCGTTCCAATGAGATAAAAAGAAACAAACACGCATCTTCAATATCTTGGTTATCTTTTACTCGGCTCTTGTTTTGACAGGCAAGTGCAGTATGATATGATTAAAGTTTTAAAACAGCCATTTAGCGTTATCTCTCTGGTTGCTATTATTTAGTTAAGGTGACTCATGTTGCTACTTTCACAGTTAATGCAGAAATGAGGAAAGGGTGCTTATTTAAGAAATTGATGGTGGGAAAAAAGCATCATGTATTCATAAATTGATATAATACTCGTGGACACCTTAATATTCAGTATTTTGAGGATAAGGATATGGTACTATGAATGTAATAAGAAAACAGAGGTCTTTGTGAAAGTACATCCAACACAAAATATTAAACTTTTGTATAAGAAAAAAAAAACATGCTTTTTTACAATACCGGTTTAACAAATAGTGTTGTTCTTCCGAGTTTCTCTTTCTAACGCACCAGGTTTGCTTAACAGGTAAGTATTTAACGCCCCGTCATTTCAACTTGGGATCTACGCCGTCTTTCTCATTAAAAAGATCCCGTGTTGAGATGACGGGGCGTTAAACCAGTTATCAAGCTCATGACCACGACATAATCACCTAGTCAGAAAATTAAACTTCAAGTTTTATTATTATAGTGTTCAGCTTAAGCCTGTCCTAGGGACCGAATTCCATTATATCTAGTGAAACGTTTGTTATTCTTTTGCTTGTTTATGCTGCCAATATATTTTCTTCCATATAATAACAATAATAATGATAATAATAATAATAATAAAACAGAGTCATAATGCGTCCGGGAACACGTATACCGAAATGAATATTAAATATGCTTTTTTATAAAATATACGTTTCTGTTTTCCCCTTACGATCTATTCCTATTCACAGTCTAAGTGTGCTTAAATTCACAGATACATAGTTGCTAATAACATCTAAAAACGACCTTGGTTTTGTACAAAACTACACCTGAGACTGGAAATATACAGATTTATTTGTAGAGGCTTGAAGGTTAGCGGCATTTGACATTCCTTATAGTTTCCAGAGGCAAAGAAAGAAAGCCGACCAAATGACATATGCCATATTCTAATCCATATTGCTGAAATAGCAGATAACGACCCTCGTTGAAAAGGAAGAGAGGCACTCTTTTCTCCATCAAAATGTATAATTCGACTTTACAGGCAAACAATAGAAATGACAATTATCAATCATTTCAATATCTAGAAGTAAAAGAGAACAGCAAAGGCAAATATACACCAGTTTGTACATATTTATCTCCTTGATGATTTTGCAGCATTTAAACCAGTAACGCCTTTCCACTCACAGGTTAAGAGTTACAAATATTGTTATACTCGCTTTTATAACGGCTCAAAATATAATATAAATGTATAATTGTTTTCTCTCCTTTCATGAAAATATTACACAATAGACATAAAAACTGTGTCAACTTTTGACCTGAATTCATTACATTTAAGGCCGATACGTGATTGAACACGGGCAGCATGAAAAAGCTTGTGTTCTTAATTTTCATTTAGTTAAGCACATATGTTGCTCGTAAGAAATTGAACTTAATTATTTAGGAATGATATTTTGCCGATACGGCCTCTTGAACTATTTCAATGTGCATTCCTTTCGAATTTAGATGGAATTTGTTGTAAATAGCTAGTACAATACGAATCGAAAGCGCGGTTTCTAACCTTCAGATATGTATACCCGAAACGGCAAACTTTGCTTATATTTTTGCCCTATCATCGTAAATGATAAAGCAATTATATGTTCATAAAAAAGCTGAATGCCCTGTCAGTCGTGTTCTAGGATATCTGAGTTGGTTGAACCGGCTCACTACTCGCCGATCTAAAAGGCTTTTTACATTTGGACAAACTTTATATGACTTTATATCGTACACAAACACAACAGCTGAATTAATATTATTGCAACGATCAGGATTTAAACCTTTATCCGTAATATATTATAGGATTAGAGAGAGATATATCATAACACAGTTTTAATTGGGAACTCTTGTCAGAGCTTGTATACGTACTTCTTGATCTGAACTTTTTATATAAAATATCATTGCTATAAAGGTTTTATCAAGTTGTGCATCGCTATTAGAGATTTTCAGCTTACTTCGACGCGTACTGCGGACCACGGACTGCGAACTTACTATAGGGGTTTTCTCAAACTGTATATACGTTTTTTATGCAAAACTGAACAGCGGCATATTTAGCTTGTAATACGTACTATCCGAGAAAAGACAGTTATAAGATTTATTAATATCCTTTGTATTGTATATATGCATTACCGATATACATGTATTTCGTCTTACAAGCATTCTTATCAGCGTGGGCGCATTTAAAAAAAGTATCCTTTTATCTTTTACATCTTTTTCATTAATGTATCTACTCAAATCTTTCGTCTGGAACAGTTAAACGGTTTCCAGAATATAACTCAAGATTGCTTGGGCTTAGGATCGTTAAAGTTGTTGGGGAGGTTGGTCATCACAAGCAGATGTCCCCTATTGATTTTGAAATCAGTAGGTCAAAGGTCAATGTCACAGTGACCAGGAACAGTAAAACGGTTTCCGGACAATAGCTCATGAATGCTTGTGCCTAGGATCAGGAAAATTTAAAAGGAGATTGGTCATGACCAACAGATGACCCTATTGATTTTGAGATTATTATGTCAAAGTTCAAGGTCACATTGGCCAGGAACAGTTAAAGGGTTTCTGGATGATAACTTGAGAGGCTTAGGCCAAGTGTCATGATAGATGATACAGAGGTTCATCATGACCAGCAGATGAACACTATTGATTTTGTGGTCAGTAGGTCAAGGGTCAAGGATACAGTGACTCGGAACATTTAAACTGTTTCCAGACAATTACTTGAGAACCCTTTGGCCTAGGACTTTGAAACTTGATGGGGAGGTTGGTCATGACTAGTAGATTACCCCTACAGATTTTGAGTTCAGTAGGCCAAAGGTCAAGGTCTCATTGTTATTGTTCCGGAACAGTTAAACCCTTTTTGGATGATACCTTGAGAACGATTGGGCCTAGGATCACGAAATTTCATAGGAAGGTTGATTATGACCAGCTGATGACCCTTGTTGATATTGAGATCAATAGGTCAAAGGTCAAGGTCACATTGAACCAGAACAGTAGAACTTTTGTTTACAGTCAGCAAATAATTTCTGTTCCTTATGCAATTACAGAATGCATCAAGGGGAGGGTGGGTGGGGGGGGGGGGGGGCATTTAGTGTTCGACTAGCTCTTGTTTATCTGAAGTGTAGCAGTTTATTTATATGCTTGTAGTCAATTTCGTGAGATTCTTGCCAGTATTCGCTAGCAGTAAAAACGGCTGTTTATTCAACGATCAACATACCTTTTAATCAAGGATTTGAACCAATGACCATCTGGTAAGGAGACAGACACGTTTCCCCTGTGCCGCAAGAGGTTCGTCTTTTTGAAATCAGGGAATCAAAACAACATATATTACAAGTTAGTTGAATATTTGGTATCAAAGAATGTATATAGTGATTTTGGAAACATAGTTTCATACTATTGCACTCGGGTCGCTAAAATGCTATTGTAAGACGCACATTTTCGAATATGCACGATACGATGCGTGACAATTTTCATGCACCACGGTAAAAATGTCTTACTTGGTATTATACATGTATATTTTGACCTATTTCAAACCCTACAAATTCATTTTTATACGCTACTGAATTAATTTAGTGTTTCCGGCCACGTTATCAGGATATAAAGATGGCTACATTATAAATTTTTAAACCAATATATAACGTGAGTTTTCATGAGTTTAAATCTTTGTCCAAGTTTCCCACAGCCGAGTATATACACATACCGTATGTATACATGTGTTCGAAAAGGTACATTACTAAAAAGGCTTTGTCAATAATGATGAGCAGGTTGTATCAAATGACCACACAGAATTGCTCAAGTGGTGTCAAAAATATAATTTTGTTGACAATTCTATGCATGCACTGGCCATAAAACATTTTTTAAATATGATCTGATTTTGACCTTGGACACTTCCCATGCCTAATGTTCACAAAACAATTTTCGGTCTCCGTTAGGTTTTAGATCAACATTTTGACAGCCAGTTTTAATAGTACTTAAAGATTAAACTCCTGTTGAAACTGATAATTCATACTGATTTGTCACTTTAAGATGGTAAATTTAAAACAACCTTTGTTACATGCAATTCTGATATCAGATTATGAAAATAAGAAGAGGCTATTTCCTTTGTTTATTTCAAATCATGCTGATACACGACTAATTCAACATGTTTCAGCTAAAAAATGGTAATGTATTGGATCACGTTTCGACGGGGTTGAAAGATACATGTATGAAAACTTCCTGTATGTTTAGACAAAGTGTTAAAGTAAATCATTTAAGATATTTCAGAAGAACTTCTATTTTATCGAACATTAGATACAATTATCAAAATTAATGAAAAACATTAGCCTTTTTCGTATAGAAGTCTACGAGAACACGGTATTGATACTGTGCAACAAAAATTAAACGGGCTTTCATTTCAGTCAAAATGCTTTATTATTTTTTTTCACAATAATATTTTGTACCGCATTTTTTCTTATTTTGTTGCTAGGAAAAACTAGTCTGGGAATTGTATGGACGGACACATATTAAAACCAGGAAACGCCGATATCTTAAAATCCATGTTTCAAGTTATATTTTTAATGCATGAACATATTAGGCTAAGGTATTGTAGTACAGTGTGTTCGAAACTTCACCTGTCATGTCGTTCGATTCGCGCGGAGGTTAAGTAACGCCAGAAATGTCTCAAATTATTAAAAGCATACGGATAATTGAAGGTCCTGCTTAACGCAAGTAAAATGCAACAGAGTATTTAGATGACATCAGATAATTATGTCACAATACAATAATTTGTGCAACGAAGGCAAAAGTTACTACACATATAGGTAAAAGAATCATATATACCCTAAGTATGTTTTTTGCGAACCTTTGAATATTTTGAGAAAACCCCTACTGTAAGTACGCAGTCCACTGTCCGCGTCAAAGTAACTTGAAAATCTCTATTGGATTACATTAACGTGTTTCACTTTATGCAAGCGTGCCTGTGACCGATTATTAAAATATCCACGAATGAGTCTTACCACAGAAGTGTAATTGTATTGCAAGAAATTAAAGAATTTACTAACTGCTCGCAATCAGACTGTGAGTATTCAATTGGTTAATTTAGGAAAACGGGCGGACCTATGCTTAAACTAAATCACCCTAGTAATTAAACAACTATTCGTAATAGTGAAGTGGTACTAACGTATGATAAACAAGAGCTGTCTCCATAGGATGACACATGCCCCCGATGGCACTTTGAATGAATAGTTATGGCCGATGTTAGAGTTTAGGACCTTTGACCTACGGACCTGGGTCTTGCGCGCGACACGTCGTCTTACTGTGCCACACATTCATGCGTAGTTATTTTAAAATCCATGCATGAATGACAAAGATATGGACCGGACATGCCCATTATTGCACTATCATGAAATATGACCTTTAACGTCTAAGTGTGACCTTGACTTTTGAGCTACGGACCTGGGTCTTGCGCGCGACACGTCGTCTTACTGTGGTACACATTCATGCCCAATAATTTTAAAATCCATGCATGAATGACAAAGATATGGACCGGACACGCCCATCAATGCACTATCATGAAATATGACCTTTAACGTCTAAGTGTGACCTTGACCTTTGAGCTACGGACCTGGGTCTTGCGCGCGACACGTCGTCTTACTGTGGTACACATTCATGCCAAGTTATATGAAAATCCATCCATGGATGACAAAGATATGGACCGGACACGACTGACAGACCGACAGACGGTTCAAAAACTATATGCCTCCCTTCGGGGGCATAAAAATACAGGCCTTTAGTTGCTACTTGACATTGTCGATATCTAGTTCAATGATTCTTGACATGCCATTTTGTTTGAATAAAACAGCTTACAAAAGCCTGCACAACTTATTACATAGGATCTACAAATCCAACAGGATCATGTTTTTTTGAGTCTGTTAATGAGAGGTAATGAAATGCACAAGACCTCTCACGCCCCCTAGCAACGGCTTAAGCGGAACTCTATTACACATATATTGGACAGACTCCATGATCCCAAAGGACCAGAAAATTTAACAATACTCAGTCCATGTTTATAGTTCTAGAATCAAAAGTTGTAACATACATTGAAAATGCATATTCAACTAGATCTATCTATTTCTAATTTTAGAACGTAAAGTTATTACTGATTTTTTTTTATAAGAGAACTATTTAATCTGCATTTGATTAAGTATGAAAATACAGTAGCGTCAGAAGGGCTACTTTGTTGTCTTGTTGAGTTCCACTTTTTCAGTCAAGATATCTATAATGATATAAGTATTGACCTTTTCAAAGCTGCATAATTTCGTTGAACAATAAAACTGTCTCATTCAAATGATAGAGCGATAAATTTAGCATTTACCTCAATCGAAGTAGATGTAGTATTTTACCTTTTAGATAAAAAGGAAATGTACGCATGCGCTGCCTTACAAGGTTACGGATATCCTGCACAACATATAACATATACAGTATACAAAATAAAATGCTGCGGGGAAACTAAAAGTTTAAAAGAATCTAAAGCATTTTACTTGCCTAAACATATTGTATTACAAAAAACAAATCATTACAGACTGGAGGGAATTGTTTTTCTTTTTTAAAGCTTTTCTTGTGTATGAATTAATTTAGATTTTTAAAGTATTAAAGATGAAGGTACGCAAAATTTAATTGTTGGCATTGTGGTATTTTAAATTTATATAAGGAAGATGCTGCAAAATTTTTCTTACTTGTTTCTTCTTTCCGTTCGGTTATAAACAGGATTGTTCTGTCTTCAAATTTAGGTAAAATGTACTTGCATAAAAGGATCATTCAACAAATATTTGTTCCTTTGTGTTTGCTGTTTGATCTAATTGCCTAAGGGTGAATACATGCCATTGAGATTTTTAAACGTTTACCTGTATTATATACTGGGCGTCATTGAAAAGTTACCACTTAATAGATACCTCTTTACTGTTTTATACAATATCGACGTCACTTTTTAATGGCCTGTGCGCAGTCTATTACTCATAGACCCTGTCTGATCATGCTTCCTAACCCATTTCATGACTGTCAGGTGAGAACAGCCCATACGACGTGCAATTTCACGACATTAAAGTTCGGCGTCAACCATGCCAATAGCCTGATGGAGTTGATCGTGCCTTACACGTGGTATTCTTAGTAAAGTGTTCTGATTTTTTTAACGTATTCCTTTTAGACTGTCGACTAACTTTCAAGTGCGATGAATGATTTGCGATTGAATTTTCGTACATGTCGAAATTGCTCAAAAAAGTCATTTTGCACGACGTGCAGCCCGTGCCTCAAATGAGGTTTATCGAATTTGACAAATCTTTACACCAGTGATGTCTCAGTTGCGTCAAAACTGTAGTCGTGTTATGCTTTTAAAACAGTCCAATGCGAATTTTATAATATAAGGGCTATTAGGGTGGTAACATTTCAGTGACGCTGAGTATATTTCTTTTAAAATAAATTAGAATTTCGATGAAATAAAATGTTAAATGCTAAAAGCATGTTTAAATATCTATTATTGCTTGTCTTGATTTATAATTCAGTTGAAAAAAGGTTCATATTTTGTTATATATATGATAATCAGCAAAGACTTGCCTTGCCTCAAATAAATATGAACAAAACCTTTTAGTTATCGAGAGAAAGCGGCTGCCAAATTGTAAATCGCATTTAAGCAATAACATCTATTTGCTAATGTGCACATTGTATCATTTACCTCTGTCGGAATATACGTTAAGGCTATATATCTTAAGAACATGTTCCACCTTCCAAGTAATAACTTTATATAATTATATTGATGAACAGTGTCATTTTAAATGTTCCCTTTAAATGCCGCTTTTATCAAGAATATTTCCTATGTCAAATGATGTAATTTGACGCTGTATCCGTCAAATGCATTACATATTGTCATTATTAATCGAAATAATCGTGATATCCGTTGTCTTGGTTGTCGTTCTATGATTATTCTATGGTTCTACCAGCAACAGTTCAGCGTTGACTCACAATGTACATGTAATCCGCAAGAGACTGACATAAAAGCTCACACGTCATGTCTATGAAAACCAAATTTTGCTCACTTCAAAGTGACCACATTTTCTAAGTCCAATAAAATCAATTCTAACACGACCAGCAAATAACCTACATACATGTAGAATTAAATCTATCTCGGGTTATTCTACAATAAACCACTCGCGTGTAATGACACATCCGATTCAGGTGCGTAGCACGGTCGTAAAAGGTAGTTACCATTTTTTCTAACACTTTTGATAATAGTATGTCGTGTTATACTAAGTAATCGAAAAGAAAAGTTCCCAAGTGTAATTTATCGTAGAATAACCCGCGTTTTTCGTTCTTATGCGAAACAATACATCACTCAGGCCTAAGGCCTTCGTTATATATTCTTACACATAAAGGTTGCAACACTTTTTTTAAAAAAAGGATGACCATTTAACTGAGAATGGCTTTCAAACAGATAGACAAAAAACAACAACAACACAACAATATTTATAGTATTTTAATTTTTAACTCTTTATAATGGTAAAAAGAAGTTAAGAAACAAACTTTTCTTCTGGTGAAAAACCACAAAACATTTGATGACGGACATTTTTTTCTCTTTAAACTCAGCAGAATGCACGATTTGGTGTTTTTAAAATACCAATCTTTTACAAGATTGGGTTCCCCCTCACGTAGTCTCCGAAGATCTGCGCCCCCGCCCCCTACACAACTTCTAAAAAACTCCTACACACTGGTATACATATATATGTATAATATTGTGTATACACTGTCAAGTAGGACTTCTATCAAGGTGGCTGTGTCTCTGTTTATGGCCAATTAATGCGATTTTCGATGAATGTGTTAGTAACGTCAGTCACAATTGGACTTGCTGCACCACCTGGATTTGTTGCATCACTTGGATTTGCTGCGCTTCCTGAATGTGCTGCGCTTCTTGGATTTGCTACACTACTTGGTCTTGCTGCACTATTTTGACTTCCTGCGCTAGCTGGACTTGTTGCACCAGATGTACTTGCTGCGTTACCTGAACTTGCTGCGCTACTTGAATTTGCTGCGTTTCTTGGATTTGCTGTGCTAATTCGATTTGCTGAGCTACTTTGATTTGCTGTGCTATTTGGACTTGTTGCGCTAGCTGGACTTGCTGCGCTACTTGTACTTGCTGTGCCTCATAGATTTGCTGAGCTACTTAAACTTGCTGCGCTCCCTAGACTTACTCGCTACCAGGACTTGCTGAGCTACATAGACTTGCAGCCCTACCTGGACTTGTTTCCCTTCTTGGATTTTCTGCGGTTCCTAGACTTGGTGTACTTCTTAAACTTGCTGTGCTGTGCTAATTGAACTTGCTTCACTTCTTAGACCTGCTGCGTCTCTTATCATTTGCTGCGCTTCTTAATTTCCCGTCTAGACTCTTGTAAGACTTGCTGCGCTTATTGAACTTGCTTTACTTCTTAGACTTGCTGAGCTTCTTTGACTTGCTGCAATTCCTAGACATGCTGCGCCTCCTAGACTTGCTTCACGCCTTGGACTTGCTGCGCCTAGCAACAGTAAATCTCTGACAATATTGAAAAGACTCCTCTCGAGATCAGATTTTTAATCTCAGCTTGTAATCAAAACAGACTAACACGTTCTTTATCTATTTAATTTATAAATAATCCACGCGCGAACCGGATATAGAAACGTTATTTTGACGTCCCGACATTTAAGTAAAATGTAACCAATATGGTCGCGATTGTGTTTCTTCTGTTGTAGAAAATCGACGTTAATTTGAATCATTCTTGACAAACGCTCACAAACCTGGTATCAGTAGTTTTATATTGAACTGAAGTCCAGGAGACCGACAGTCTCTAAGTTGTACATGGTATATTGCTTCTTCTCTCTTTCTGTACCCACCAAACTGTTTATACTTTGCACTAAGTATAAATAGTTATGACCTTCGTCTTACCTTAAAGCAATTATTAAGAAATATAGCTGAACTTTATCAGATATTTTTGCTTGAATATACATCAGATATGCCACGCAGGTGTGTATATGGTAGAGATTCTTTGTTGATTTTTTTCTTAAGAAATACTCTGACCTTGTCTGAAAACAATTTGACTTTGATAGAAAGCGACAAATATTATTGACTCCACGTTAAATCCAAGCGCCCTCCCTCCACGCTTCACCCCCCTCGCCCCAACCCCGCCTCCAACACCCACAGAAATGTAAATGCTGCCCCTAAATGAAGCACAGTCTAGAGGTTCTAAATATTTGTTAATCTAGGTGCCAATAAAAACACTTCTCAATGCCGCTGAAACATGTTTAGTTCTACTTGTCCGACAAGCCATCCATATACGTAAGATGGCCTTTCATTTTTCCGTTTTACAACATGTCCGCTCAGTCAGGCGTATCCGCTCTCTTCTTAAAGGAAGAAATAATATAGTATTATTATTATATTATAATATGATTTGCATTCTATGCATTAAAGGACCTTATTATAAATTTTATTAACTATCACAACATCAATCATTTTGTTGCGGTTGTAAACAGTCTCCGCGTACATGGATTCTGTATTGTCATTTCAATATCTATAGAATAGCATTACGCTTAATATAAGCCGTAGTTATTTTTTGCTTGGTTGCTGTCTATGCTTCAAAATAATCTTCTTAAAGATTTAATTTAAAGTAAGAGACTTTAATCAGGAAAAGTACTGGCAATTATCTTGGTAATTAGCTATAATGAAATACGATATTGAAGACAAAAAAGATAAGAGATGACTTTTAAATTAATAGCACTGAATTAAAGTGATTGTAAGTTGTTTTCTTCGAAAGACATTTTTAAATTACAAAACTATTCATTTAGTCATTCGCGTCATGTTCTCATAAAAACGGTGTTATATTAGGGCCAGTTGGCGTAGGTATGATGAGACAATCGTGACAGTGGTGCACAAAGTTACGACGGTTCCAGTACGACAACACGACAGTGACAATACGAAGTAAATGTAATATTTTCACTTTCGTACTGCCATGCTTCGACATGCGACATTACAACAGTGACACTACAATGGTGAAGCGCAACAGTTCGATGTTGACAATACGATTGTGAAGCGAAACGGTGCGATGGTGAAGTGCGACAGTTTTATGTTGACACTACGATTGTGAAGGTCAACTGTACGATCGCATAGCAAGACAATACGACGACGGAGCGTGCCATTACGAAGGTGTCGATGCGATGATGAAACACGACAGTACGATACTGAAGCGCGACAGTACTATGGTGATGAAACGCCATTACGATGGAGAAACGCTACAGCTGGAGGTTGACAATGTTAAGCGTGATAGCACGAGGACGAAGCGCGAAGGAACTACGGCATAGCGCTACAGTACGATGGTATGCTTAAACTAATGAAGAGTAACGGTGAAGTCTTGAATGTAGAAGAACGATAGTACGATGACGAAAAGCAAAAGAACGATGAGGTGAAGCGCTTATCTACGACAACAAATTGCGAAAGCTCGATGTTAAAGTGTGACAGTGCAATGGCGCAGCGTGAGAAAATACAATGAGGAAGCGCGAAGGTACGAATGCGAAACGACACAGTACAATGATGACAGTATGGCGGTGAAGCATGAAGGTTCGATAGAGAAGTGTGACAGTTTAATGGTAAAGAGTAAGAATTCGATGGTGGCAATACGATGGCAAACATCCGTAGTTATACCCAATTTTATGGGGGAGGGTTTTTTTCTAATTCGTTCCCTCTTTTCCCGCACAAAAATCTTTTTGAACACCCTACCACCCCGCACAAACCCACGGATTAAATTTATATTTAATCCAAAGCCCGTTTTGGTTTAATATCTAGGAGTTTTATCAAAATATAAAGAAAATAGTTTGAAACGCCATTTTTTTCACGCCGTAACTATTTCAATAATTGTACGCATATTCTTCGCAAAGTAAGTTTAGCAGGTAGTTCAGCCCGTATTTGATTGAAACATTACCGAAGTATTACCGACTATTTCATGATGTATCTTATTTAGTTACCAATTTCTCCTTTAATTATCCTTATTAATCAAAGTAAAGTTAAAACTATGTTTACATGGCCCACTGTAGTGATTGATAAAATGTATAATTACAAGAAAAGTAAATATAGTATAATTGCAATATCAAATATACGTAGTTACCTCCCTTGAAACACTACCAACAAGTTCAATAAAGTTCCTGGTTGCTTTTTTTGCTCAGCGAATTGATATAGCTCTAGTTTCCTAGATAGGAAAAAACTGTGTAAAACTCCATTACATGTTTATTTGTAAGCCGTAACTATTTCATTGGTTACACGCATATTTTTCGCAAAATAGGGTGAGCAGGTAATGCAGCCTGCATATGACTGAAATAGTACTGACTGTTTTATAAAGTTACCCCTTTAATCATCTAATACACGTTATTAATGGGTATATACCGTGCCGGAAGTGTCTATATTTAAGGAAAATGTAAAGGAATATCATGAACTGATATCTCTTTAAAATTAGAACGACGATTGTGTTGCTTTGCAAAAAGAACAGAAAATGATCGCCGACAAAATTCTTTTTCTTTATTTCAATCAACAGTCAACTTTATTAGACATTATTGGTGCCTGATTTGCTCTCAATAAATATGGACCTCTGGAAAAACAATGTATAGTAACAATATATCAGTTATGTAACGTCGGGCATTTAAAGAGGCACCACAAAATAACTGTATTCTTTTTTTATTTCCATGATGGTAATTATACATGTTTTGCGTAAAAAATATGAGATATACAAGAATTTAGTTTCAAATTGACAGTGACATATTTAAGGCCAAGACAATATGCTTAATGTCTTAACATTTTATTGAATTCATGTAATAATATGTATATAAATCAATGTATTTGGTTAAATTTCAATAACAGTAGTTCACATTTTGTTTCTACAGTGTAAGACAGTTATTCATCTATATTCTTTAAAGACTCACCACGACCTAGTGACCTACTTTTTTTCGCCAACAAAAACTCCATGAAAATCATTCTTATGATACACGTAATATACAGCTATACTACAAGTTTTCAGGTGGACATTATAGGCCCTTCCCGAATAAATGTGTTTTCACAACTTTATCTGCAAACTTATTCAGTCAATCTCTTTTCAGCATAGTTTTAAGAATATAGAGAAAATGTAGAAACGAAATGTGATTGAAATTTAACTAAACACACAGATTTATGTACATATTTCTAAATTAATTCAATAAAATGTTAAGTCATTAAACACATTGTCTTGGCCTACTATATGTCGCGGTCAATTTCAAACTAGACTCTTGCATATCTCATATTTTTCATGCAAATCATGTATAATTACCATCATGGAAATACAAAAGAATGTATTTAATTTGTAGTGCTTCTTTAACCTAACCAGTGTCCTTAGATTCAGTAACAGTACAAACCTGTCCTCCGCAAGTAACTGCCAACTTCCCCACATGAATCAGAGGTGGAGGAATAATGTTTTCAGACACAATGTTTTCTATCAAACCGTCACGGAGAATATACGCCTCGTCAGGGATAAAGGTCATGAGGCCGAAACGTAAATGAAATAAAACAGTATGAAAACTATAGAATTTGATTATCTTTTGCAGAACTGATTTTATGCACATTTACAAATGTCCTAACTGTATTGCATACCTATTCAATTTTTTATATTATCGAACTGCGATTAATAGCCGTAAATGTAAAGCGTATTCGAAAATGACAAATGCTTTAAAACTTCCCGACTGTTCTTAGAAAGTATTAACTCATTGTATCCAGAGAAATCGGAAGGTAAGGGGCATATGATAGGGTATGTAACAATATCTAGCACAATGTTTATCAATTTGAAGTCCTAAAAAATATATATTGATTTTCTTTCTGAAGCGAGAGAAAGTGTACACGCATGAGTACACAAACTGACAGCGAGGACAAAACGAACGGATAAAGAAACACATTGGGCACTGCCTAGGAAAAACCAGTGGCAACACATTCGAACGATATATCTACTTATATCGTTTTTCTTTCTAAATCACATACATTACAAACAAGCAATTTTACAGATGAAAGCTGGCCTTACTGGTTGTGTTTTTTTTTTCTGTATATCATATTTTGCAGTTTGCAGTTATATAATATTAAGCCGATGTCTGGAGTAAGAAAAAAGGAACGCTTAATATAACACGCTTGACGTGATATTGAAGATTTTTAATGATTGCAATTAAATTTATTAATCTATATCCAAATCTTGATACTGAATTACCATTTAGCCATTTACGCAGTTTGAATTTTGGTTTGCCAAAATTAGATGTTGTTTACGTTAAGTTACGTTTCGCGTGAGAAAACTTGAACTATTTGCTAAATGTGGGTAGATACATCTATCAAACACCTGTCAAAATGCGGATGTAGAAGTCATGCATTAAATAAACATTGGCGAAGATTTCAAAAACGATAACAACAACAAAAAACTAGTATAGCCTTAATTTGTGTGTATTGCCTATGCAATCTTCACATTGTAGAGGATATTAAACAAACAAATAAATAAATAAAATATTTTGCACACGGTCCGAATATGCGATTTGTTCACATGTGTAGCAGTTGGGATTATGTAATAGTTAAGTTGTAGTTACCCTAACAGACACATTGTGAGGTCCCTTTGGTGATTCACAATATGCCTGTGCGGGTCGTGGCAGTTGCACAATAAAACATAGAAGGACATAGTGTTTCAGTGATGCAAACATTTTGAATTATAACTATAAATCTACTGTTACTGTTGATTTAAAGTTGTTTAGTTTATACATAATTTATTTTAGGTCGATTGTGAAAAAAAAGTTCTACAACTTATATTAATCACTCTCGACACCTCATTCCTGATGGAATCAAACGCCACGAGGGTATGAGAGAAGAGGCCAGTTTCTCCTTTTAAATGCTGAGCGCCAAGCAAGGGAACCATTTTTCACGTCTTTGGTATGACGCGGCCGGGGATCGAAGCCACGACCTCCCACACTCAAAGCGGACGCTCTACCACTAGGCTATCGAGGCAGTTAAGTTCAAAGATTAGCAAGATAAACTTGTTTAGTCCTGGAGTGTATTGTATAGAGCTATCCGCAGAACTATGATTTTTCAACATTCTAAGTCTGGCATAATTCGTTTTGTTATTTATCTTCGTATCCAAGTAATTCAAGGAATTTCTACGAAATCTATATTAAACATTTTAAAATCTAAGAAAACATTATTAATAAATATCATTGTGGGCAAAGTATCGTGTTAGAGCGATCGAGCCTTTTGAAGCACACACTTTTCAGGGTTAAGTTACACAGGACTCTATTCGAAAATGGTTATATTCTTCAAAATACCGGGGCTGTTCCAGTTGCAATTTTAGACACTGTCAC
>NW_026462293.1:0-8800 GCF_021730395.1 Mercenaria mercenaria | reverse complement strand
CAGACAACTGTAGAGTTCTTGTGAACGATTCAGGGGCATCTGTCACTAATACTGACAGCTCTTGATTCGTTTTTTAGCTCTATCAAAACACACCAAAACAAGATTATCGTAATTACGGAAGAGATTTTACAACAAAAGTGTTTGGCCTTTTTCCTGTTCCGAACCATTAAAATTATCGCGAAGTATTTTTTACCAGATTGCATAGAGAATATAACCTGCCAGAAAACAATTAATACAAAAGAAAAATGTTGAGATAATGGGAGGAGGAGTAAACGGATGGCTGCTTAGGGATATCACTAAAACTGTATATAAAAAATAATAAGAAAGAAAGTGTTACAAAGAAGAATGAAAGTACATTATATCATGGTGATAATAAAACAAGAGGGTCATGATGACCCTGGATCACTCACTTGGGTTATATGAGCTACATGTTTCAAATATCAAACATATGCTTAAAGATTAAGAAAGTAGGTCAGTAGGTCATATTGATGGTCACTGAAAGTCCGTTTTAAAATCGGAATGCAAAACTGTACCCGTCACCCAAATTTCAAGGCTGCATCTCAAAAACAAAAAACAAAACGTATGTCAGTAGTTCATATTCATGGTCACTGAAAGTCAGTTTTAGGATCGGATTGCGAAATAGTACACGTCATCCAAATTTCAAGGTTGTAACTTTAAAAAAGCAAGAAAGTAAGTCAGTAGGTCAAAGTCACAGTCGGGTGACCCGTTGCCACCTTGAGTCATCAGGTAATTATAATTAAACAGTGTAGGAAATATGATCTGATGATTTTTGAAGTATTTGTCCTTTATAACTCATATAATAAGTGACCCCTGGAACGGGGCCTCTTTTCACCCCCGTGACGTAAGTCAAACAATCTTGTCTTGTTAGAGATTAACTACGAAATGATACATACACAATAACAAAGGCTTGGGCCTTTAACGTTCAGACAAGAAGATTTTTAAAGTTTTTTCCGATATAAGTCTAAGAAAAACTTGCGAACCCCTGGCCAGGTCCTCTTTCATCCAAAGGGCATAATTTGAAATATTTTGGTAGTAAACCACTAGGCAATATAAGTCTATGTAAAACTAGGGACCCACGGGGCAGGGCCTTTTTTTTCATCCCAGGGTTATAATTGCAAAATCTGTGGTAGAGGACCCCAAGGAAATGCTACATACCAAATATCAAAAGCCGAGGTCTTGTGGTTTCAGAAATGACGACTTTTAACGTTTTTTTTCCTAAACAAGTCTAAATAAACCATGTGACCCCTGGGTGGGACCATATTTGACCCTATGTGGATAGTTTAAACAATCTTCATAGAGGACCACTAGATGCTACATAAAAATATCACCCCCTAGGCTCTCTGGTTTAAGACAAGAAGATATTCAAAGTTTTTCCCTATATAAGTCTATATAAATCAGGGCGGGGCCATATTTGACTTTGGGGGGATAATAGGAAAATATATTGTATATATCTACCTCAAAAAATCTATTTTATTAACTCATTAAAATTCAACTAAAAAGGCAAAACAAACAAAAATATAATTTACCTTAAATATTAAAATTATCCATCCGAATTCTCCTTTTAAGTCACAGTTATTTTATGTAAAATGTTTTCTTTGGGTTACATTCATAAAAGGTAAAACGTAGTTTCCATGACGACCATTGTGCGAGTTGAAATTTAATCGGCAGCCTTTTGCGAATATATGACAATAAACGTAATGCATACCCCGATATTCAAACAAGTTTGACACGTATACACACTCTAAAAATAATTCATAACTATTCATCTGAAACGAGTATAACTTTCGTCAAAAAAAAGACAGACAGGTATATATAAATATAAAGCACATGCAAATATCTACCTCTTACTGTTGGTAAGGCCACACTAAACTGATTACCTGTTTGTCGGATTTCCCGCACCAATTTGACAGGAAATGAAAAAAAAAATATTTTGACCGCCCGCCCTTGGTGTATTCTTTGCGCTGGGTCGAAATCAGTAGGAACAAAAAAAGAGGAAATTCCGAAGTTTAAACGACGCATCTTGCTTGTAATTTATCGGAACATCAAAAGAACATGTTCTCTGACACAGCCATCAGTTCGACTACGTAGTCTCCCTACCGCACAAAAGGGATAATTATCCCGGTAGTATCAGTTTATTCGATTAAATTGTTGTAATATTTGATCACTTAAACAATCGGACATAACAAAATGGAAGCCCCCCTATGTCTTTTTTGTCTTATGCCGAGAGACGAACGGCAAGTATTTCCAGCAGCAGCTGTTGAGATTTCCCGAGCTGCAGTTTTACAGAGTTGTTTAGGGCTGCTGCGCTATACAATAAGATGAATCTTTCCGCAGATACATAGAGGATAATTGTTGGTTTCGGTGTAATATCACGTTATAGTTTCACCGAGTGGGCACCAAAAGTGATATTTTCACGAGTGGCGCAGCCACGAGTGAAAATAACAACTTTTGGTGTTCACGAGTGAAATTACCGTGATATTACATCGATACCAACAATTTTTCTGTTTATTTTATGTCTAAAACTCTACTTTTGTTGTGTTTATTTCAATAAAATGTCGAAATTTGCGGGAAATTTTATCAGGAAGCATCTATTGTAACTGTGGGAAACTTACCAGGTGGAATCAGTCTGTACTTTATGCTGTTCGGGACAATAGCCAAATAATATTGACTAGCAACACCAGCAACGTCTTTTCGTGCTGCCCGCGCCAAGGGAAATCACTCTTGCTGTGTTCCGGGTTCAGGCTATCGCCCCGTAGGCCGTACCAGACCGTACGCGAGCACTACACTCCTCCCCGTCCTATTGAAAGGAGGTAGTCCCTACACCATGGAAGTAGACCATGGTGTCTTAGACCATGGAGATATACCATGGTCCCTTAGACCATGGAAGTATACCATGGTCTCTTGCTCATAAATATGAGATGTTCCTGGGTTTAACCAGTACTAGTATTGTGTCACTTTAGCCACAATACCACCGCTACCGGCGACCATGGATCTCCGCATCCATAGTGCACCAGGATCAGCCCCTATGGCTTAAACAGACTCAGTTCTTCTATAGATAGTCATTGCTATCATAAGAACTGTTCCTACTCCAAGAATGGTCAGCAGCCGAACACTTACCATAAAACAACCTTTAGTCAAACAGGCGGCTGACTCTTACCTCACACAGTTGCCTCTACCTGAGCTTTGCCTAACAGTGGGGGCCTAGGTAACCTTACTGCTAGTCCAAGCAGAGCTCAAGTCTCCTCTGTGACAGGGCCTTGTGGTGCCTGCCCTATCCTAGTAAAACTGTGTGAGGCCATACGTTCCTCGTCAAGGGTCTCTAGGACGAGGCTTCACCGGACTAATCTGTTTCTTAGTCCGATGTCCCAAAGAAGTTAAGCCACGACTGAGTTCAATAGCTTCCTCCTTCAGACTTTTCAGCATACCAAGATGAATGCCATCTTGACCTTAGTCACACTAACATAAAACACAATCTAACAGAAGAAATTGTTCCTTGTTTTACCGATTTGACTCAGCCGCTTGACTGGCACGAAACAGATCGGACCATGCCTGATCTGTCCTACCTCGTTACCAATCCAAAACAAACAGCAATTTCTCATCCTGTTTCAACACTTCACTCAGCTCCACCACTAAGAACCACCAACTACACAGTCCAATTTTATCCCTCAGAGCTCCTAGATCCGGTACCAAGATGGAATTCTGAAGGCTAGACCCCAGACCCCTTGTAGAGTCAGAGGTACCTGTCGCACCCTTAAGCACGGCAAGTCTTTAGTTTGTCCTTTCCAGAGGAAAGGACCTCAGACTGTGAACTTGGTTGTCCTACAGTAGGCACTGAACTGACTGTCCAGACGTGACTGTATTACCGATTACCGAGGCCCTAAACAGCCTCAGTCACAACCCTCCTTGTGGTCACCATGTTCATGTTTACAACAGCATGTTTAAACATATCTGCCACAAAGAAGCTTACTACCTCACAGTAGTCTAAATCCATACCAGCATCTGGTAGGCTATTTTTCTCAGAAGGGTCGTCCCGCATCTGAGACTACTATTGTAAGGATTGGCTTGCCACTCTTACCCTCGGTGTCATCTGTGGTTCCATCCTGATACCCGTAGACAGTTGTACCCATGCCATTGTTGGTCTCAGGTTTCCCGGATGATCTGTGATGTAAACTCCAGGTAACCCCTTTACCAACGGCACTGCGTCGTCTACATCAAGAAACCTGTAGACAGTCGTACCCATGCCCTTGTTGGTCCTAGGTCCCTCAAACGCTCTATGATGGAAGCTTTGGTGTCCCCTATGACCAACGGCACTGCGTCGTCTACAAGGTTAAAGGACCCCAACTTTCGTTGTCTTCTTAACAGTAATTACACCTGCCACAAGGTAACTGCTCCAGTCGTGTCCCAGCATGATACTCATTGCAATGCCTCCAACCGGCATTCAAGACATTGCCTTAGCTTTATCATGCTCACGACCTACCCCATGCTGCAGCACAATATTCAACCGAGACAGCTCCTACGGCCACCGTCTCACCAGTTAACCTTGAGGCTCTTGGAACCCCATGAACCACCTTAAACTTGAGTGGTCATTCCGTACAATACAGTTTACCAAATAAGAACATAACTACCATAACTACCATATGCAATGACCTTCTCCTTGCCGACCTGGACCTATGGTACCCATGCACTGATCTATTTATTCCATGCATTGGTATAAAGCATGAACTCATCCTTCCCTATCAGCAAGGCTAACCCAGGCGGTTGTATCAGAGCCTCTTATCAAAACTTCAAAAGCTCTGACCCACTCTCCCCGCCACACAAACCGAAGTTTGCCTGTCAAAGCATAAAACAGATTTTGCTTTTATAAAGCCTCTATGGTAGTTCACCAGATTCACCTCTACTGGATCTGACTGTCATGACTTCATCAAATTTAAGCTCTAATTGCTTAAGTGCCTCCATGACAGTCCTATTATCTGGTGCCCCTTGTGTGCTACCGGCCATTTCTCCCACTGCAAAAACATGTTCCTCCTCTTCGCACCATTCCTCCTCTTCGAACAACTTAGGTTGGTGCTTTGACATACCAAATATAGCCATGTGTGCCTGTTGGTATTTACGGACTACCTGCTTGGCCTGTTGGATACTCGTAGGATCAAGCATAAACACATGAATGCCTGCATCCTTATCTAACAGGCCCTGACAGAAACGACTTATGACTTGATTAGTCATAAATGAATCTGGCAGGCCTCTGAACGCTCTTGCTGCAAGTGTCAAAAGCCGGTCTGCAAAATCATCTAACGACTCGCCCTCTTCCTGGCAAGCCTGTTGAAATTGCAATTGAGCCGCCGCTGGCAACTCGTGCTCACCAAACCGCGCCTCAAGCTTACTATGTAAACCCTGGTAAGAGTTCACCTCACCACTATCATGTATCAGTACATAATAGTCCATAGCTTTGCCAGTAAGACACCAGCACAAGCCCTCAAATTTCTCAGCATCTGACCATCCGCATGCCTCAGCATATCTGGAAAACTTTAAATCAAAAGCTTCCCAGTTGCCCTTACCATCAAATGCCAAATGCTTTTGCAAAGAACTTAATTTCTTTGCCAGCTGACTATAGTCGGCTCCCACTCCCCCATCTGATGATGGTCTACTTGCATTGGCATTACCATCATCATCGAAAGGAGTGCTACCTTCACCAAGGTTGAAATTCAGTTTCGTTTCTGGTAACGATACCTTATTCCTGCCCGATGCTGGTGTCTTAAGGAATTCAGCTGGAGTTTTCAATAATGGCCTGTGCATACCAGAAGATACAGCATGCACTCTGGGTCTAGGGGTGATCAAGTCCCCAGGCCTAGCTAGAGTATTTCCGGTCTTAATTTGTGACCAAGCACTGGGCTCTTTTCTAGCCTCAGGCTCCTTATCACTGTTCTGAAGTGGCCATAGTTTATTCTGGGTAAAATCAATTCGACCCAGCTCAGACTCTGTAAATTTCTTACGACACAGCATGGACAAGACTTCCGGGGTTATGTTCCCCGTTGCCTCACGCACCAACAAAATTGCACTGGCAATTTTTGTATTAATTCCAGGTATCATTCTCAATTGCTCAAGGGTAGCAAAATTAATTGAAACCACTTGTGCACTAATACCAGATGTAACTGACTTACCTTCTGGACTCTTTTGTTGTGACATCTTTGATAAAAATCAAAATAACAACAACAAAATCAGAAATAAATTTAATTATTTCAATTCCAGAATGATCCAAAAAAATTTCTTTTAAGGATCCTTAAACTTCAACCAAGGTATACTACAATGCCAACTATAGGGATTTCCGATTGTATAAGTCCCAACAAACTGTCGAATAATTTTTCAATTATTCAACCTATTACACTTAAATAAGTGTTTTAGACCTAGAACGTAATCGACTAAATTCAATTACGCCTCACCCGGTCCCTTTTCCAACACAAGTCACAACCGTTTTTAGACTGGCAAGTTGGCCAAGCCTAAAAATAGAAGTTCGGTAGCGATTTATTGGTCGGCGAAATATGGGCTCTAAATGAACCGCTGCCACCAATATTGTAACTGTGGGAAACTTACCAGGTGGAATCAGTCTGTACTTTATGCTGTTCGGGACAATAGCCAAATAATATTGACTAGCAACACCAGCAACGTCTTTTCGTGCTGCCCGCGCCAAGGGAAATCACTCTTGCTGTGTTCCGGGTTCAGGCTATCGCCCCGTAGGCCGTACCAGACCGTACGCGAGCACTACACATCGCAAAGATGACGTCATTTTAACGACGTCATCGTCATATTGTTTCCGGCTTTCAGTACGCTTGGTAAACTTTTTGACGTTAATCCGGGTATCAGATTTGATAATTTTCACTGAGTGGCCAGTGAGTTTATCAGGATATAATTCACCGTTATATTTCGATAAACCACCGAAAAACATAAAATAAAGTGTTATAAAACCCGCCGAGGGCTTGTGTGTTTTTCAAAGGCAGGTTTTTGTTTTTGACTTCTGTTGATTCTTTATTTTGGTTTGTGTGATATGATGATGATACTTGACAATACATCAGGAATTCTAGACATTTGCTTATATGTCACTCAAAAGTGTCAACATTTGTTTTTTTTACTTTGTATAGCTTTGTGTATACATATAGTCAAACCCTCAAAGTGCTTGATTTTCATTTGATTTCTCTACATTAAAACTGACTTAGCACCGAATAGTACCACCTCAGATTAACAGGTTCATTTGAGTGCTGTGTGATCTGCATTTGTACACTTCAAGGGTTAAAAGGTCTAACGTCACGAGCAGAGAAAATTGTTATGTGGTATGGAATAAATAAGACATTTCAGAATAATAATAGCGCTGATATATTTCTTACCTTTTAGTGTATGTATCACACATTAAACATTCAATACTCCAAAGACAATGCTGTCTGAATGTTACTTCACACACACGTTTTTTCCGGCTTATGAATAGTAACACACTTGATTTAGTGTTAAACATTACACAAGCGGTTTTTTACTCTTTTTTAATTCACCGCTCTTCGCTTGCTTCAATAAATGATGAAAAAAAAATTTTTCGCTCGCTCGCCTCAAATACTTTTGAAAAATAAATCCGAAGAACAAGACATCAATTTGGTGTGGCCTACCCACACGCAGCTGGAAATGCTGATCCAGAAAGGTTTTCACAATGCATGTATTTATGACATATACATAATAAATTAGATTATATTAAATTTGTAATTTTTCTATGCTAACAGAAGCGTGGCTATCGCCTATGAAGCTCATATTCCGATTAGTTTAATTCTGATATCTGTTTGGTCGTCGTCGTCGGAAAAGTTTACAAATATACGTTTAAGACATTACACTGTTAATAATAAATGATTTGACCAGATTTTCCAATTATGTTAGGCTAATTATAAAACACCAACTTAGATGACGTTGATTTAATGTAAAACGTCCACTTGGTAGTGACAAACGTGGAACACTGGAGCCACAGCCTGTCTAGTATAATAGTGACTCTCCCATACCGGAATAAATGAATGGTGTTTGATATCGTCGCTTGAGAGGGTTCCAATGAAAGATTTTGAGGATAAAGGCCAATACTAATTATAATGAATAGACAACTCGGGAAATTTCTAGATAAAAGGTCATGAATTACTTCAACATTAGTAGTTAAATTTAATTTTGTATGACATGAATTACAGCACGAGCTATATATACGAGAACAGCTGACTGTAAGCGACAATGGCCACGCTTTAAATATCACAAAAGAAACCACCATGCTGGAAGAGATATAATGAACAATAATAAGTGAATATCGAAATAACCAAATACATGATGCAAGAATAAAATAACTGTCATAGTAATTCACTATGTACAGGTATTGTTGCGTTATGTCGACCCAAATTAAATAAATAACCATACAAGGCTCTTTCCGTAATGTTAAATGTAGTACTTAAAAGCATGTACTTTCTGTTTTTCATTTATCTTGGTTACTATATTACCTTCAGCTTAATTATTCTGTACATGTACGATATAAGACCGGCGCATAGCGAGTCAGTTATACATCGTCTAGTTGAGGAAGGAGGTTTCTTACTCCCGGTCGATTGGATTTTTAGGGCCTCCCCTTCAACATGTTGAAAAAATCGGCAAGAGATGCGTTCTCTTGCTATTTTCCATGGTTAATGTATTTTGTTTGTCACATTTGTGCTAAATATTAAAAAAAATAATCATTTAAATTCAAAGTTTATCACACCGCTCATTCTTACTGGCAGGGATC
>NW_026462292.1:0-2115 GCF_021730395.1 Mercenaria mercenaria | reverse complement strand
GATCTTGGGAACGTCGCATATAAACCGCTTGCAGAATTACGTGTTCCGAAAAAATGGTGCAGCAATCCCATTTGATCTAGATGACTATCCACTATTGAATATGCATGGCATATCGGGCGGAAAGACAGCGAAATCATCGCACATAGCACGGTGTGAACAGTCCATTGAGCGATTCCGGCCTTCAGCCAGCAGTTGTATGAGTGAATTGCACGAACATGAGACTTTTGCAGCAACACAACTAAGTCATCACTTACCTGTATATCCTACAGTGGCGGGTAATACTGGAAATCCAGTTTCAGCTTCTCCACCATCATTTCTTTACGGTATAGATCCCAAACTTAAAGGCAAAATATGGGCTAACGAATATATCGACTTAGCAATGCTGTTAACTGATGATTCTGATAGTCCAGACTCTTTCCGTTTGGTGGAAAGCACAAGTGGGACGATGGACTTTCAGAAAGTTCAGAAACACAAACATCTGTTTACACTTTCGCAATGGTACACTGCATTTCATAAGTACATTTCAATTATAACTGAATGTCATCTTCACTTGGTGTCGTCTCTCATGCCGTATATTGAGCATATTCGCTGCTTAAGCCAAAGAGCTTGGGAACAGGCAGCGTTATATTACGACAAAACCTTTCGAAAGCTTCGGCAAAATAATCCGTTGCTAAGTTTTGCTGCATTACATGCAAGTACATATACTGAAGCGATATGAATGGGATTGAGTACTCGGGTGTCCACTTCCTTTCGGAGCTCCACTTCCTTTCGGACCACTGGAAAAAGTAATGGGACAAAACCCTGCTTCAGCTACAACAATGGACAATGCCTTCGAAAAAGTTGTGTCAACTGAAATGTATGTTAAAAATGCTTTGGGCCACATCCCAAAAAAGCATGCACCCAAAATAAGAAAACAGAGCCTACGACACAACATGGTATTGCAGTAAGAACAGCAACAACCAAAAAGTGATAACTGGTAAAATTCCCTGTACTAATTTTGCATTTTCCGTCCAAACACCTATAAAGGTTAATGCACTTGCACATTGGCTCAAAGGTTATGACTCTATGGAAACAGCATTTTTATTGGATGGTTTCACTAACGGCTTTACCATATCTTATCAAGGTTCCCGTTGTTACCTTTCTTCAAAAAATCTCAAGTCTGTGAAAGAGAATCCAACAGTTATTCAGGAAAGAATTTAGATGCGGTCCAGAAAAGGTCATGAAGCGGGACCGTTTGAAACTCCACCTTTTCCAAACCTACAAGTATCACCACTAGGTTTGGTCCCTAAAAAGGAGCCTGGCAAATTTCGGGTAATCCATCATTTATCCTTCCCCGAGCAAGACTCGATTAATGATGGAATTCCACAAGAACTATGTTCTGTTAGTTATCAGACCATTGATACTGCTATTGAGCTTGTTAGGACATGCGGTCAGTCTTCATTTATGACAAAAATAGATATAAAATAGTACTGTTCATCCACAGGATTATGAATTGTTGGGTTTCTCATTAAACGGCAAGTTCTTTTTCGATAAAACTTTATCTATGGGTCTGTCGTGTTCATGTGCTCTTTTTGAACGCATCAGTTCAGCCTGTTCACAAACTGAAAATTCCATATTGTGCTCACATACTTGATGATTTTTTTTTGTTGGAAATAGTTATGACATATCTCTGAAGGGACTTAACGTATTTCTTGATTTGGCAAAGCATGTTGGTTTACCTATCAATCCGACCAAAACTGTTTATCCATGCACCACACTGACATTTGTTGGCATTGAGATAGATTCTGTGGCTATGGAAGCTCGGTTACCTCCAGACAAACTTGTTCAGATTCGCGAAACACTACATTCACTGCAACGACGCAAAACGTTACGTTGAAGGAACTTCAATCAGTGATTGGTCTACTTAATTTCGCATGCCGTGTCGTGCGACCAAGTCGTGCTTTCCTTCGCCGTCTCATTGACCTTACGGTAGGATTATCACAACCACATTTTAAGCGTCGGCTCACTCTGGAACAGAGCTGATTGGCGGCGTGGGGTAACCCTTTTTGGACTATTTTAATGGAAATCAATGTTTTTAAATACGCGCTGGGACCCGTTTATTCCCCCAAATTTTTC
>NW_026462291.1:0-12771 GCF_021730395.1 Mercenaria mercenaria | reverse complement strand
TCTAGATATCCTTTCGACGGCCAGGCGCTATACGTGTAGAACAGCCATAACGTAATAGAGCGTTTCGAAATTTTGTGTTCCCAAAAGCCATGCTCTATACACGGAACACGACCGTTGCGTAATAAAACGGTCGGAAAATTGGCTAACCATATATCCATAACGTAAAAATGCGTAAAACCTTAAAATATACCGTAACGATACGAAAAAAATGTTGGTTTCATACACTGTGAACTCTTTATTGCACGTATTTACATCAATATATTACGTTATAGCCTTTTTATAACAAACAGATTTCAACAAAATGTACCGTAATGGTTGAAGTGCTATAAAAGTAAAGATACGATCATATCCGCTATGGCTGACAGTTGAAGACAAACATGAATTTCAAAATTGGTTTCATTTTTTTCATGTATTACGTAAATATAACGAAAAATACTGTTACAGTAAAGGCTTTCCTCAAAAACATGTAATAATATTAACTAGAAAATAACACACACAAAATGTTGAGTCTTGTTGCTAGAACACTAAAAGTTCGTGCTGCGTACACAAGTACACTTGAACATCAATAGATTATGTTATGGCGTTTTAACCACAAACAATCTTTAACAAAATGTAACGTCATTGCTGTACTGCTACAAGAAAAAAAAATACGTATATTTTTGTTATGGCTGATCGTGGAAAACAAGTATGACTTTTTAAATCTGTTTTTTTTCCCCGTGAATTACGGAATCTTTACGGAAAATACAGTAATGGCTTTCCTAAATAGCATGTAATAAAACTAACAATAAAAAATACACAGGCTTTTGAATCTTGTTTCTAGAACATTAAAAATTCGTATTGAATACGTTGTGGACCTATTAATGTTCATTTGAACAACAATAAACTAAACGTTATGTCGTTTTAACCACAAACAATCTTTAACAAAACATGCCGTTATTGCTGTACTGCTACAAGAAAAATATACGCTTATTTCTGTTACGGCTGATTTTTGAAAACAAGCATGAGTTTTTAAATGTGTCTCATTTTTCCGTGTATAACGTAAACCTTACATAAAATATTATAATGGCCTTCACAACATTTAGGAAACCAAATTCATATGTTTTAAATTTTATTTGAAGCATACTTTTGTTGTCAGATATTACCTAGAAAATGTATGACAGTGCGTTATAACAATACACAATTTACCGCTGCGATTATGAAACTCAACACCTTTAATCTCAAAACTTGACCGTTATCAGAAGTATGTGCTAATGAGCATCATTTTCAAGCCATGTACAACAAAACTGCTTCAAAAGAGTGAGTTTATTACATGAGATGTGTTTGTTCTTTGAAAGGAGTACATTGTTGACTAACAAGTAAGTATTTGTCTAGTATAATAATATTTTTGTATCATGTTAACGGAAACGTAAATAGTGCTTATCTTTGAAATTTATTTATCCGTCTTTTTTCGTGGTAAATCAGGTATAAAAATACAATTTTTATTTTGTAACTGCAAGGAAAAATAAACTAATTGTGTACAACGCGCGTTTATTAATAGAAAAAAAAACATATTTAATGTCTGCAAAAATATCATAAATTTTAGTATAACTTATTATCTTTCATGTTTCTATATTAAAGGTAAAACATACATTTAAAATAATGCTAACGGTCGAGTAGTACATACACACGTACACAATATTTTTTCAATATATTTAAAGGGAATGACGTTGCTAGAAACAGCAAAAGGTCTCATAAAAGGGAACGATCTAGAAGAGCAAAACACCTGTTTGGATGACTTGCTAAGATTCGTAGAAGAAAACGCGAAAATTCCTGTTTGTGCTGATACAACTGATATACCTGTAGATGAGCTCTCCCGATCACTTCTGCCAAATGACACACCCGATAACTGCATTCCAGTAAAGACCACTGGTAATGGGAACTGTTTATTCAATGCAGCGTCTATTTGCATCAAAGGTAAATCATGCTTTTTTTGCTTAATCTTTAAAATCTTTTCATTACCCAGGTTGGACGCTTTTTAAAGAATTTAACTACAGTCGACGCTCTTTTAAAGGACAAATGTCGTATATTGCGAAATGATATTGATAAAACATATAAAACTGCTGTCATAAATCGACGTAGTTAACGTGAGAAAGTTATTGTTGAAAAACTATATTTGATTTTTAAGAAAGTTCATGAAGAATGCACTTGCGTCGACTAAGCGCCACACTGTTTAATTTTATGTAATATTTATTTAGGACACGAAACGTTGTCGACAACATTACGAGAAGGAACTGCGATTACTTTACACTTAAAGGCAGAAGAACTCGCAGGTCATGAAATATATGAATTAGTTACTAAGCACGCAGATGCTTCATTAAGTCAGGATACTTACAGAGCTGCAAGTCTCGTAGATGAAGAAAGCATCGGAGATCATTCATCATTTAAAGAAAAGATACTGGCAATGGCTTTAGGTACATGTGAAAATAAACGTTGGTCTGCATTCATGCATATAATTGCAATGTCGATGTTTTTGAAAAGACCTATTTGGTCCATCTATCCAGATGCAAACAAGGCTTTGAGACCGCTCCTTCATCGTCAGATAATCAGTGAGAAAACCAACCGTTCACCCATCTATATAATGTGGACAAGAGATGGGAACTTAGATACAAGGAAAGGAAGTGTCTTCGAGCCAAATCACTTTGTCCCACTGTTGCCTATCGATGATGAATTTGAAACTAATGATGAAGGAATACTTGATTTTTTAAAGGACATAGACTTAGATGGAGCAAATGTAATGGAGACAGAGACGCACACTACGATCCACGACTCTCGTGATCAACAGGGGACAAAAACAGATGTATCAAAAGATACTGTGGACACTAGGATCAAAGACTCTCGTGATCAACAGGGAACAGAAACAGATGTATCAAAAGATACAGTGGACACTGGAATCCAAGACACCCGTGATCAACAAGGAGCAGAAACAGATGTATCAAAAGATACAAAGGACACTGGAATGCAAGACACCCGTGATCAATAGGGAACAGAAAAAAAACAGATGTATCAAACGATACAGTGGACACTGGGATCCAAGACACCCGTGATCAACAGGAAACAGAAACGGATGAATCAAAAGATACAGTGGACACTGGGATCCAAGACTCCCGTGATCAGCAGGGAACTGAAACGGATGTATCAAAAGATACAGTTGACACTGAGATCCAAGACTCCCGTGATCAGCAGGGAACTGAAACGGATGAATTAAAAGATACAATGGACACAGGAATCCAAGATGCCCGTGATCAACAGAGAACAGAAACAGATGTATCAAAAGATACAGTTGACACTTGGATCCAAGACTCCCGTGGTCAACAGGGAACAGAAACAGATGAATCAAAAGATACAGTGGACACTGGAATTCAAGACACCCGTAATCAACAAGGAACAGAAACAGATGTATCAAAAGATACAGTGGACACAGGGATCCAAGACTTCCGTGATCAACAGGGAACAGAAACAGGTGTATCAAAAGATACAGTGGACACTCGGATCCAAGATTCCCGTGATCAACAGGGAACAGAAGGAGATGTATCAAAAGATACTGTGGACACTGCGGATTTAAGAAATGACAAGGAAAATGTATCCGACAATGACGTTTTGAAAACATTTCAGAAAGAAAATATCCCTGAAGATACCTTGATTGTAAATGAGACAGACAGTTGTTCCACGTCAGATGAAATGACCTTGCAGGAACTTATAGATAAGAGGATACAAAGTATAGTCGATGAGCGCAGGCGGCAGCAAGAAAATAAAAAAATAACGTCTAAAGCGGAGTTTTCCACATCTGATGAAATGCCACTGAATTCCCTTATCAATAAAACTAAGCTTCAAGCTGTAGAATGGAAAACGAAAGGAAGTACCACTTCCAACAGATCAAAACATAATGATGAGTTTTCCACGTCTGATGAACTGCCACTGAAACTCCTTATCGAGAAAAATAAGCACCTAAAAGGAGAGAAGATATTGAAAGGAGACCCATCTTTAAACGATACTTCATCAATATCCGACAACAAGACCATAAACGATCTGACCAATCAAAGTAAAGAAAGAAATGAGGCGAAACACGCCTCAAAAAGCCGAAATAAAACCAAAGCTGCCACATCACAAAAGAAACAAAAAGATCACCCAAAAGACAAAAACGCACAGCAATGTGCAACCTGGGAGGATGAAGAAGAAATTGAAATGTCATCGGAGGATGAGAGTATTAATCATAACATTGACATTGAGGTTGATTCTGATTGGAGTGATTTGGCATCTACAGATAGTGAAATAGCTGATGAAGATGATGAGCCAAGCAGCCTGCAATGGCTCTCAAGGCTTCAGCGAAAGAGCGAAAAGTCTTTTAATGGACCAACACCTGGACCAAAACATCCAGTGTCGGCGACAAATTCTCCTCTCAACGTTTTCTATGAGATTTGTCCAGAGTCAATGTTTGAGTTGATTGCAAAGTCAACAAACGACTACGTACCTATTTACACAGCACGCATACAGAAAAATAAACCAACTTGGACCGAGAAAGAATTTCAGCCTGTGACAGCTGAGGTTATGAAAGCCTACGTCGGACTTCGAATGATAATGGCAATCGATCAAAAAACATCTACAGAGGATTACTGGTCTACAAACCCATCGCTTAGAAATAACAGAGTTGCAGATACAATGTCGAGGAGGACATTTAAACTGATACAAAGATATTTCCACATCAACGATCCTCTAAATGACCCTGCCCGCCTAACTGATCAACTAAAGGCAAAAGAAATTTCAAAGAAGGACCCACTCTATAAAGTCTCCCCCTTACTAGAAGCCGTGCGGCAGAATAGCATTCATTTTTACATTCATCAAGAAGTATCTATTGATGAGGCTATGGTGAAATGTCATGCCCAGCATTGCGGGATTGTCGGAGCCCCAAATAAGCCAGCAAAACGCGGCTTTAAGGTTTTCGTTGCCGCTGATGCTGTCTCGGGATATTTATTAAATTTCCAGGTTTACATGCGAAAGCAAAAGGAAATTGGCTTAACACAAAGGGTTGTTGAAAACCTTTCCGAACAGATTAGCGGACGAAACCACATTATATTCGTTGACAAATATTACACGTCGATTAAACTAGCATTGTCTCTGCTAGAACAAGATACGTACTTGTGCGGTTCCTTCAATACTGGTAGAAAATACTGGCCCCAAGATTTGAAGGAATCTAAAACACTAAAGAAAAAGGACGACAAGGTTAAAAGCCTAAAACGAGGGGAATTCCTTACGAGACAGACAAAAGACAAAAGACTCGTGGCGACGGTATGGAAAGACAAGAAGGCGGTCTACAACCTAAATACATACTATGATCCAATCACGAATCTTCGCTCAGACACAGTCATTCGCAAACAGACAAATGAAGAGGGGAAATGGGAAAGATCGGAAGTGCCATGTCCGAAGGCAATCGTAAACTTCAACAAGTTCATGGGAGGTGTCGATAGGCATGACCATTTGAGAAGTAGTTTCTCGTTACAAAGAAGCAGTAGAGAGTTTGAGATTTCAGCCTTCGCCTTCCCCTTAAACGTCTCTCATATATATTTGGGGTAAAACGTCACCGATATGCGTGTATTTTATTTATATCAGACGTTGCTACTAACGTTTTATATGTAATATCAAGTAAGCCTAAGACTTCGCTTTATTACTATGTGAAAAAAAAAGCTTAGTTTCAGGATTTCTGCCTATTAAGTTATTCGATTATCCATATGTATAATTAGACTAAATTTGATGCGAAACACTATCAATAAGTATAAGAATAATGAAGTTTTGTATGGCTAATGGTTTTAACTAAATACATTGAACTGAACCTGGAAGTATGAAGTTATCAATTGATTTTGAGAAGCTTTAAGATTTTGTTCAAACTTTAACTTCTACGGCATATTTATGTCCCCAGGCGGTATCGATTATACCAGATTGGCCGTTTTGTCGTATGAAGTGAAGTTTTGAACGTCCGAACATGTGATATAACGAAAGTCAAAACTTCAGTCTTTTTACATCCACTCTGTCTACAAACTCGGCATCAAAGACTGAAATCTGGATGGAGGAAAATGGCATGACAGTCATTTTACTTGAAAAATGAATAATAACGCGCGATTATCATTTGGTGGAACATTTTATTTTCACTTCCAAATAAAATCAATCCGTTTCTGTCAGACACTTAATACGACAATTGCGTTTTAATCATAAATATAAAATGGTACTAGTAAGACGGAAAATTCTTCTGAAGTATCAGACAATTTCAGATCTATGATATCATGATGCGAGAAGTTTCCTGTTAGCCGTATGGGATAACTCCATTCTTTACATTCACGGACCCAGAGCCTTGCAGAGGGGCATTGTGGGTCAATCCCCCCTTTGATTCTTACATTTTACAAAGAAAATCGGTCTTGAATCTCGCTGTGACCACCATACACCCCCACCCCGCCTCCCCCACCCCACCCCACTTCCCCCCCCCCCACCACCACCTTCCCCCTCAAATGGGTGACGTCCTCTTTAAAGTTGGTGTCCCTGTAACCAAAATTCCTGGATCTGCACATGCTTTACTTATGAAATAGTATATTCAAACAAATACGTGTATATGCCCACATGTTATTTTGTGCGACAATTTTCGTCTCCACTTAACATTTCTTGACTGTTTCGCTAGACAACTGGTGACTTGGCACGATTATATTGTGCTGTCTGAGAGTTTGGCATTATACAGTGTCATACAGAGTGTCATGATACCAAAACGTATGATATCACGAGAGTATCTTACATTTGTTTCGAATCGCTTGTTAAATGTATTCATAAATTGTGTATATTGGCTCATGTTATCAACATATCTTTTAAAAGGTTAGATTTTCACCAGGTACATTGTTTATGAAAGTCTACAAGTAAAACGCGTCTTTTAAGGAATTCGATGTACAAAGCACTAATTCAAAGTAAAAAAAAAAAAAAGAAAAAAACTTTAAGAAAAACTATGAAATACTAGTCAACAGCATGACGGATGAATCTGGCCTTTATCTTTTATGGTCATGCCTTTTGTGTTTGCTTTATCGCATATTTTTAACTCAACTTCAAAGTATATCGAGAAATGCATTTGTAATAGTTGGTGTCTCATGTTTTTGTTTAAAAAATATTAACTATATTATCTTTCAAGAACACCATCAACAATAGAATACGTTGATATGATTATCATTTTTATTTCCTCTCATGTATGATTTAAAATGGTGCATTGTATACTGACATAATTTTATATAAAACCTAAATGTTCGGAGCAACACAAACGAGTTTTTACATTGTTCACATTGTTTCGGTTTTTTTTTGTTCTTTTTTTTTTGTTGTTGTTGTTGTTTTTTTTAAATCGTAATCGCACTAATATCCATCCGATGATTATATTAGTTGAAATGTTTTAATTTAATTTTCTTTTTTAAAACCTCTTGTAAAAGTCCTGCCCTTTCGGACAATTGATATCAAAATGTACGAAAAAAAAAAAACGATCATAATTACGGATACATTGAATGGGCGGATTAAAAGAAGTAAGGTTCATTCTAAAGTTTGAAATCTCAAAGAATTTTAATCGAACTTCAACTTCATACGTTAACTTCGTAAGAGACGTTGAAGGGGAAGGCGAAGGTTGAAATCTCAAACTCTCTAGTACCAGCTGGTGGACGTACTTCGCCTGGTGTGGTATAGACATGGCTTTAATCAACAGCTACTTGCTCTACAAGACTGCCCACCCAAAGATAACTCACAAGAAGTTTCAGCTGAAGGTAACATTTTCACTGTTCTGTGAAGTTTCAGAATGAGGTTAAATTATATCCTTCATACATCCTTTTTGTTCAGATAAATTGAACTTGCCTTTAAAACGTAATACATAAAACATCGACATGTACCTGTACAGGTTTTTTTTTTATTAACATTAAGCAATAAAGTATTTTTTTCCATGAGCAACATTAAAGAGTCATGCTTATGAATTTATTAATATTATCCTACATGTACCTAAATGTTGAAATAGGTTGCTGAACAGCTTATTGGAGGGTATTCTGATCGCTTACGTCTGGCAAGTCAATTGGATCCAGTATCCCTGTCAGAAACTTCCGTCTCAAATCACCAGTCAGTGTCCTTCAGGGGCCGTCCTAGAACGTGTCGATACTGCAGCAAGATGAAATTCAAGACAGTAACAGGTCGAACGCGTAAAACAGTGTATGGATGTTCACAATGCAATGTCAACTTGCACAAGTAATTAACACCTTCATTCCTTGTCTAAAGTTTTGTAAGAAAACATTTTGTTTTATCTTTGTTTCAATATGTAATATAAATATGTATAAATGTATAAGTAAATAATTAGTATTCAGTAGGAATGTTGGTAAACAAATATAGTTCAAATCTCTCTATGCAAATAACCTATTATTGTTCCTTCTCAACAGAAGGAACACTTATGGTGAACATGTCACACTTGACTGAGCATGTAATGGATGCAAGGGTATCATCAAAGGAATCCGATTTCCCGTAGGGCGCCGCCATCTTGGACTCATGCATATTCATTACAAATAGCCTCTAGCCCAATATGTGTTTACGCATAATCAATCTTTATTTCAGTCTTTATAGTGCAATACAACTACTAAAATAACAGAACAACAAGACAAAATAATAAAGTTTAAATCATGTAACTGCTCAATTGAATATATTATAGTATAGATTAATGAAATGAATATGAATATGCATCATCTAAAAATAGACTCCCGCCAAAAACAAATTTACGTAATGAAATTGTCCATGGTCACGTGATTTTTTTAGCTTCTAACGTTTCGGATTTGCAGGTGCTTTCTTTAGCGTACTTTTTTTACTCTTCCTGATTTGTTTTTCGAATCGTAAATGCATGTAGGTACTCGCTGGTGTAGTCCCGTGATGAAAATATCCGGAACACAGACTGCAAGACAAATGCTTCCAAATAGCAGAATATGTACTGCACTTGCTTATATTAAAAAAACAATTTTGGGTTATGATAAAACTGTTAATACTTCGATTAGTTCTTAATTAAGTTTTCACCAATAATGACAGCACATATTTTTCTCATTGCATTATTAAACATTTGTAACATTATGCTAAAACAATATCCCTTAAAAAGAATATTTTATATGCGCTAGAAGGAACCTTTTGGTAAGCTAAATCTTGTCTGTTAATTGATATTCAACATTTTGTAGGATGAGTGACTCAATTGGCATTTTTCTTACAGAGAATGCTTTATTGCTTATCACCAATCACTGCAAAGAAAAGTGGCTACTGCGGATAAAGAAACCCAGACAGGTGAATGCCTCTTGACGCCCTCAAAGAAAAGAGATTCAGTTCGCCAGATAAAGAAAGGTAACATTGAAAAAAAATGATTATGACCCCTATTTATGCACAGTAAGAAACAGTAAGAAACATATAAATTATATAAAGACATACCCATCATAGTAAAGGCTCATTGTCATAGCTTTTTCGGTAACATAACATTATTCAGCATCATAGATAATAACTTTAGCGAAAGAATAATGTCATATTTGCAAACAGATGCCATACTCTTTTCATGCCTCTTAAATTTACTTAAACACGTTTAAACATTTCAGCTGATGAAAGGAAATCTGGCACGAAACGTAGACTGATTCCTGCGAGAAAAGGTATGTTTATAACGACACAACAAACATTTAAAAATATATAAGGATTGATTGAGTGATTGACTGATAAATAGTATTTTGATTGTATCAGAGCGACCGGTTGACCAACACGTCCCCTGGCTGTCTAAATCCTGGCAACTTATCACTTGAAACAGAGATGGGTGTTAGAAATCGCCATAAGGAGCCGGACCTTCATGGGTTCGAACCAGAGTCCATAGGTACATTAGCCCATGGCTCTACCGATAGAGCTTAGAGTGCACGTCAATATGTAAAGACAGAAATAATGTAACAAGGTAATATTTTTATTATCAGACTAAACGAACATAGTTCTCTTTTTGTTTTTGAAAAAAAAGCCGGAATAACCAAAGAATATGTCTTTTTCTTAACTTTATTCAACAGACCTTACTGGAAGCCCGCCAAGAAAATCACCGAGGAAGAAAAACCCGACTCAGAAGAACAATAAAAATAAGTGATGTTACATTGTACATGTAAAATGGGACCATTGTCGGACAATATATGCGCATTTATTCGTTGAGACATTTTAATGTGTCAAAACTGCAAAACGGAACTTAAAAGATGCCCAGACTATCCAGCAATGACATTTATATACATGTATTTCAAACTGCTCGATAGTGAAACAAGAAGAAACATTACGTTGCTTTTATACTGGAATGTCCTGATTGTCTGTTAGTTTTAAGTATACTTTATTGTGAAGAAAATATCTTTATTTTATTTTTAGAATTGTTCTTAGATGCAATATCCATATAATTCGTAATTATACTAATGCATGCAACTATTCAATCTGATAGATGATGATATTTAATCCGTATAATATCAATCTTATGATCTTGTAATGCTATCTGTGATATGTTCTATTTATGTGTAAGTCAGATCGTTTTTATAATTATTATGGTAGAAAAAGTTACATTAATGTATTCATCATATGGTATTCGTATCCTACGTATCCGAGTGTAAATTGACTTGACAAAACGTATTCAAAGATTGGAAAGGCAAAATATTCACAACGGTCTATGTTGTTGGAACAACGTTCAACACTGTTTAGGCTACCTTTTGTTGTTGTTTATGCAAAACTATCCAGTGAGAGTCAATACGTAACAGTATTGAAATATATTGCCTCCACTTGTACCTCTTGTTAGACGATTCGCATTTGAAGTGAGTGCCATTTTTGTTATTAATTGATTTTTTTTATGATGAATTGATTTTATTACGTAATTTTATGTACATGTAACCGATTTTATAACTCCATATCATAATATCATAATAAAAAAGAAATTAAGCAAATGTTTTTGGAGTTATTTCTTTCAAACTCGTAATGTTATTAATATAACTACATGTCAAAGTGAGCACAATCGTTGTAGAGAATATAAAAAACGGTGGCCTTTCTACGCTAATAGGGTATGGTTTTCAGGGAGCACATTTTTCTAACCGTTTAATTACGTTGTAGACGTGCTATGTGTATAGCCACTGGTTTTTCAGAGATCCATTTTTCCATACCTTTTAATACGTTAGTACCGTCGAAAGGATATCCAGCTCCAAACGCGGATCTAGGTGACAATGTAAAGGAAGGCAGACAGGGTCAAAGACCTTACAATCAAACCAAAGATTGAAAAATTCCTAAATCAATTTGTTATGATAGTACCGGGGACTGGCGAACTTTCTACACAAAATTCTCGTCATTTTCCGAAGAAATGCAGTGGTCTGGCAGGGAACGAAAACGTGCCTTATGTTGGGTCTTAGAAAGTAAAACCAATGAATTCTACTATCATGTCACTAGTAGAAACCCGGAGATCGAATATTTCGATCTCATCAAAAAGTTCGAAAAACGATTCGACTTCAGAGATCTACCTGAGACATTGATATTGACCTTTCACAATACCAAGCAAACCCCTAACGAAAATCTAAATGAATGGGCTGAAAGGATTTTAGATCTCGCACATAGGGCATACGTTGATTTACCTGACAATAAAGTTTGTTCAATGGCCGTTATGCGTTTCTGCCAGGGCTGTATTGATAGGGAAAGTGGTCAATATGCTGCAAACTTACGTCCTGCTACCATTGAGGACGCTATTGACCGAGTCCGATGGTTCCAACATAACAATGCAATTATCTTTGGTAAAAAGAAATCGGTCAAATTTGATGAAACTAGGAACAGAATTGACATCAAATCGGTTCAATATCAAAGTTCTGATAATAAATCTGATCAAGATACATTTCTGATTCAATCTGTGAAAAGTCGTTCATCAGATAAGACCAGATCTACTAGTGAGACCCATACCCAGAAAAAGTCTGTACTTTCAAACAATCCTATGGTCAGGCAAAAAGGTCACGTTCAAATGGGAACACTTAAAGGTTTTGAAGAAAGAATGACTGCTATGGAATCTAAAATAGATACTTTGGCTACAAGCGTGTCAAAATTGACAACCTTAGTAAACAGTAGGCAATCTCGTAGGCAATATAGCAGTCCTTCCCCTTCTAGGAATAAGACTATCATTACCTGCTTTGGATGCGGTAAAGAGGGTCATTATAAGAATGAATGTCCTGACAATAAATCAGTATCATTAGTCTCAAATACAGAAGCTGACGAAGATTCTTTAAACGAATCCGGGTCGGACAACGAGGCCTAAGCCCGACCCCGTCTCATGAGTCTTTAAAAGGCCTCGACTTGCCAAAAAATAGGTCAAATATGGATAAACATCCAGTTGACAAAAATGATTCAAATAGTTCGGCTATGACCGATGCTAAAAATCAGAAATTAGAGACGGATAATTATCCAATACCGAATGGTAGTTGTTCCCTTTTAAACGATTCCCTTCTGTGTTGTATGCAAGATAATAAATCGGATAACAATCCTGACACAAATCCTGAATTATACTCAATTCCCGAAACTGAAGGCATAAATATCTGTCAATTACGTTCAAATTCTATGCTTAATTTGAAGATTAATCTGGAAAATATCGATACAACAGCAATATTAGATACAGCTGCTGAAGTATCGTTAATATCTGATAAAATCTTCAACAAGCTAGACCCAAAGCCTTCAATTTTGAAAAAGATC
>NW_026462290.1:0-2024 GCF_021730395.1 Mercenaria mercenaria | reverse complement strand
ACATTTTATTTAAATTTCAATAGTGACTTTGACATACTAGCATATATCATGTACACAACACATTGTCTAATCATTGGGAACATTTCTATGTAGTATTAAGATAATCCACCAATGCACATAAAAGTTATGGAGGGAAACAAATTTTCGCTTGACCTTCAATAGTGACTTTGACCTTTGACTGACAGCCATGCGTTATGTACGCGACAAATATTCTTGCATACCAGACGGGGATTTCCAGTATTTTTACCGGTGCTGGAAAAATCCATCTTACACCCCGGGGTGTAAGATGACTCTCGTGCTTTAAATGACGTATTACGAACTACTTATATGTAGAAGAGTTATGTAGTTATTTGTATTTTATTTCGAAAAACGGAATAAAAATCCAGTACCTCGACAGTTCCTCTTTGTTCTTGATAGTATATTTCTCGATTCAAAACACGTTATTTTATCAAAAATTCATAACGTTACACTGCAACTGATAAAACAAAACCGGAACTAAACATTGTTATTTGTCTTTGAAACGTCATGACGTCTTTCCTGTTTACGGACGTTGGTTTCCCGCGCTTTGTTTAAATACGCTGCTATAAGAAATAGTTCTAAAACGAAAGCCGTTCGACTGATTTTATTTTTATTATTATATCTTGATACCGGTATGCAAGAAAAAGATTCTGTCACTGGTTATAGGTGCAGATAGGAATATCCGGCTCTCGGGTAACTGTTCAGGCGGTAACTCGGTAGGAACCTCGTTACCGCCTAAACAGTTACCCTCGAGGCCGGAAATGCCCATCTGCACCTATAACCAGTGAAAGAATCTTATAATCTAATCCTGGGAAACATTTCTGTGTAGTACCATGCAACTAAACTTTATGGGGCAGAAACAAATTTTCACTTGACCTTAAACAGTGACCTTGACCCTTATCCGACAAGCACAGATCATGTGTTGACACATTGTCTCATCATGGGGAACGTTTGTGTGTAGCACTAAGATAATCCGTCGATGCATATTTACGTTATGGAGCAAAAACAATTTTACTTGACCTTCAGTAGTGACCTTGACCTTTCATCCACAAACTTAAGTCATGAACGTGCATTGTGTACATATTGCCCGCTAAAACTATATCAAGGTCATCATTTTTATCGTTGAATGAGGGTACTTGAAATAATACAATACACACAGTATTGCACCAAAAATATGTTTGCCAATCGCAAATTTTGAACTAAAGAGATCGGTAACAAAATAAACATGTATTGAATACAGAAAACAAATTATAGCATACCCAGAAATCTAAGCCAATTTCTTGGCTTATTGACGAAATTGTCTCCCTTGAAAACAGCTTATCGGGTGTATCGGTCAATTTACGCCTATTGAAATATAGAGGGGGAAATCTGTAACACCTCAAATGAATCAAAAGCATTATCTGACTATATTTATAAAGTTATTGAAGTAATCTGCAATAAATGCACTTTCTTTCAATATAATTTTAATAAAATAAAATATGATCTTCTTGCCTCCCTACGCATTTGAAATAAGTATCTTCACATTATATAACAAGGCATGTGTCAGAGATTAAGTGGTAAATGTATAATATAATCAAGCTTTACTTTGAATCATCTAGACATTAAATCACAGTTCAACCGGCCAAATATTCCAAGCAGATTAGACAATAATGATATGTTTATTTCTGTATTTATGGCCTTACCACAGATGTAGAAATAGCCTTACTTTAATCAAACTTATCTTATTACCAGCTTAATTAGTTTACGCTAGATTATTGTTACCATATAACCTTAAATTCGCTGGTCAACAGAATGATACAGCCTATCAGATGTTTCCCCGTGCCAACCCCGAACCCGACACTTGTAAGTGAACACATAATACACACATAGTTCCTTAAATTGTCAAAATTAGATAAACATAAATAGATTCTTATCTTTCAAATTACAAAATAAAGAAATTACAAACTTACATTTTATTAGATAAACATATTTAAGTAAGTGAGATATTTTTCAAAACTATTTTGATC
>NW_026462289.1:0-25446 GCF_021730395.1 Mercenaria mercenaria | reverse complement strand
TTTGAAACTTTAACCAAAAAAGTGTATACGGGAAAATCGGATACGATGAACGGGGAGCACTAATTCACCTTACCTTTGTGCTAAGGACAAAATTTTACGTTTTAGATAGGGGCACATGAGTTTAAGTTATTTGCCCCAAAGGGTTGGACCTTGCCCGGCAGGGGTTTCGCGCTCTGCAGCGGAAAAGAAGTAAATTGGTGAAAAACTGAGGACAATAAAAAGTTAATGAAAATTCCCAAAAAGGTTTGGAAAAGATTTCTTTTACGACCAAATGACCTAGATTTTATCCCTAGGAAAAGTTTTGCAACACCAAATTTTTTTGACCAACATTTCCAACAAATTTCGGGTAACAGAAAACTGTCCGAAACTAATGGGATCCCCTTTGAAAAAGTTTCACAAAAAAAAAAAAACAATCGCAAATTTCCGAGCCTCAAAAAATGGCCATGATTGAAAACACGTTTCCACGACTACCCAAATCATTTTTTATTATTAGGGTTGAAAATTTTCTAAAAATTTTGTTTTCTTATAAAAGCAAACATCGACCAGGCCAGGACAGGTAGATTTGAGTGCAACAAGGTTTTTCTTCCCCTTGCTAAGGACCATTAAGACAACCAAGCATTTTTCATCTCAACCAAGTAAATGCCCCTTAGCCTAAAAAACAAGTTTTTTTTCTATTGCTGAACAACTGATAACCAACGTTTTCTAATTTTTTTAAAGACAAACATCTACAAGGTTTTATATTTTCTGTAAAAAATTTTGGATTTTCAAAGGGTTTCATGGATAAAGTTTTTTATATTTTTGAGTTGGGGTGGCCTTGTGTTTAAAACCGATACCTAGTTGTAAAAATTACCAAAAATTTTGTAGGGGTTTCATATATACGTAATACAAGTACAAAGGGGGTAAAACTGGCTTCCCAATAATGCAACGAAACATGAGGGAAAAATTCTTTATAGCAGTTTCAGACACCACATTTTTAAACGAAAATGACAGGAAGGGCGGGTAAAAAAGGTGCCAAAGCAAAACATATACTTTCCCCTTTTGCAGGGAAAAAAAAGAAGCCCCTTATGAACAGAAAAAGGGGTTTTTAGAAAAGTTCCATCCTATATTTAATACGACCATTTTGATTCAGTTTTTTCTCTTTCCGAAAAATCTCTCCCCCTTTTTAGACGTGGGGGATCTGTTCATTTGGGGGAACTTTTCTCTAGATCCGAAGACTGTTTTACACGCTCAGTCAAAAAAAACTTCAGAAGGCAAACATTTTAAAAGACATCAAAAAAAAAAATCATAAAAAATCGGATATATATTTTAATATACGAAATATTTTAACAGTTTTAAACTTTTAAATTCCTTTTAAAAATTTTTATTAAACAACCTAGTTATATTATTTGTATGGTGAAAAGCGCATAATTTAAAAAAATAAATTTGCCAAAAATTATGTCCATTAACATAGTTTCCAAATTTAAGGAAACACAGCCCCTTATGCAATCTCTACAACCGCCGACAAAGCATTTAATCACAGCAAAGAAAATACCTAACCGCTTAACAAAAACTGTCAAGGACAGCAACGCTCGACTACTGGTTCAAAACAATCTTGCCCAATTGATTATTAAAAAACGAAAAAAAGAGGAAAAATTTTTGAAAAAATTGAAAAAACCCGGGTTAGGGAAACCCTGTGCAATCAAAAACATTTATAAAAAAGGGAAAATTTTGGGGGTTAAAGTTTCAATCCTTAATTCCAACTATGGGAAACTAAGAAAAATATTTTTAAAAACTTTACAAAACAAAAACCCAAAGAAACTGAAAATTTGGGAATAGGGGCCAAAATTTTTTTAAAAAAAAACAAAGTAATTTTATGGAACCGTGCACCCCAAGTCAGATAAATCCCCGTGAACGTGGGGAAAAATTTTAAAACCTTTCCCCCCTTGATGGTACCGAGAAAACGGGCTTACGCAGGGAATGCCCCAACAGCTCAAACCTTTTTCTTTGAATATTTTTGACCCTAAAAAATTGAAAATTGGGGAAAATTTAATTTGCCAAAAAAAATTTTAGAAAGGGCCCTTTTTAAACAGCCAAAGTTTTAAACCCCAAAACCCAGACCGACACCTGCCAAATAATTAAAATTATATTTTTTTTCACTAAAATTTTTTAAACTTTTTTTTTGGTTTTTGTTCATTCCCTTTGGTACTGAACCCCAAAATTTTTTTTCCCCAAGGGTTTTGTGCATTTTCCCCCAAACAACAGCATGCTTCTTTTTAAAAGACATTACCCCTTTTAACCAAATAAAATAAAAAAAAAATTTCCCGGGCATTGTTCCATTTAACTTTTTTAAAAAAAATTTCATTGAAAACAGCCAAGTATTTACCTAAACATCCTTAAAATACACAATCGTGAAACTGTTAAGTTTTCATTTTTTTCCAAAAAATACAGTGAAATAAAATTCACGAAAATTTTAAAACAAACAGAAAATGCTTATTAAAAAAGGTTTAGGAGGAAATTTTTCAAAACCAGAAATTTTTTGATAAACAACCAACCCTCTTTACAATTAATCAAACCTGACCTTTAAACATGTTCTTGCTTCGTCCAATACGTTTGGGATACGGTAAAAAAAAATTTTCTCAACAAGGGGTCGATGACCCGAATTTTTTTCACCTGTTAAATATGCTAAATGCAAAATATGAAAGGGTTTCTGTGCCCTGGGGGTTGTAGAAGATTTTAATTTTTACTACTACCTGGTTTTTTTTCTATGTGACCCCCAGGGGTCATGTTTTGAAAAAAAAGTGTTTAAGCATTTGAACTAGTTTTTGACCCCACATGCCCAAAGGGTTTTTAAACCTTGACATAAAGGATCCCAAGATAACAAAAACCTGATCAACTTTAAAGACAATAGGGAAATAAATTTTGGGGCCCCCTTGAATTTATAAAATTTTTCCTTTTGGGGAACCGAGTGAAAGACCTATTTTTTTTTACCCCCAAAAAACCCTTTTTTCAAACTTTTGCCGGGCCCTTAAAGGGACCCTAAAAGATAAACATTCTAAACCTTTTTTCAGAAGATGGGGTCGTAAATGCTGCCTCAAGTGTTAATAAATTTTTCCCTTTTGAATGTGCAGGTGACCTATATTTTTGACCCCAAAATGACCCAAACGGGCTAGGGATCATCAAGAAAAACATTTTGAAAAATTTTAAATGAAAAATAGGGCCCTTAAAAATGGGGAAACTCTAATGAAAAAAACAAGTTTTCCCTTTGTTTTTGAAAAAAGGACTAATTTTTTAAAACCACATCGGGGCCCTTTTGGAATATTCAAGATAAACATTCTAAAACCAATTTTTCAGAAGAAAAGGCCCATAAATTTTCCCCTACAGTGTTAACAACTTTTCCTTTGAGTGGTGACCAAGTTTTGTGGGGGACCCCATTTTACCCCATTTAAAAATTTGGCCGGGGGAAAAAACAAAATAAACATTTTTTCAATTTTTCATGAAGAATTTGTCATAATATAGGTTAAAGGCTTTCCAATAAAATTTGGAACAATTTTTAAAATAACCCACATGCCCCTTTGATTTCGAATTTACCAAAATAAATCAAGTTTAAAATGATTTAGATAAATTTTCAGAAAAGAGCTCAAAAATGTGGTTTTCAAGATTGTTACAAGGGCCCTTGATTTACTGGGGCCCTTAGTTTTTAAAACCCAAAAAAAAACATTTTTTAAACCGGGCCTAGATATAAACAAATAAACTTTTGGGGCAATTTTGTTTTTTCCCTTTTTTTTCAACAGTATTTCATTTTTGTAACGAGGGGGCAGTTAACCTAACCTTTTTTTCTAGTTTTCGTACCAAACAAACCATTTTCTCCGCAAGAAACCCCGCCAACTTCCCCACAAAATCAAGGTGGATGACAAAAGACTTAGCCAAAATGTTTTCTAAAAAAATTGCCGCGGGAGAAAAAAACCCAGCCTGAGGAACGAACATATGACCCCACAACTGTAACCAAAAAAATTCCCTTCTGACAAGGGGGCCGTAAAAAAAACCTTAAAGGGCTAGAAGGGCCCAAAAATTTGGGAATAATTTCAGAAAAAATTGAAGGAATCAACCCGGGTTTTTTGTTTTTTTAAAAGAATTGAAAACTTATTTTGACAAGTTTGAATAAAAGGGTTTTTAAAAAAATTTAAAAGTAAAATTCACTTCAAACTTTTTCAAAAGGGGAAAAAATTTAAAAAAATTTTGGGTTTCCCTTGGGGCTGGGGGTGTTGGAACCATGATTGGACCTGACAGATTCATCATGGAATCAAGATATATTGATGTGAAAAAATTTTGCAAAAATTTTTTATCAAAACAAAAAATAAATAAGTGACTATATGGCTGCAAAAAAACAAAAAAGCAATTTTTACCCCCTTTTTCCCAAAAGGGGGGCCCCTAACTTTTGGGAAACCCAAAGATGGGAACTGGGCCCCGTTTTTAAAAAAAAGGAACCAAGATGTTAAACTCACACAAATTATGGGACTATTTTTAAATTTAAAAAAAAAATTGGGAAAATGTGGGGCTCAAACATTTCAAAAAAAATTTTGGATGGAGAATTTATGACAGACAAGGGCGATCCAAAAAGTTTAAACCCTTTCACTAATGATAAATTTAGCTAAGAAGTTGTTCCCTTTTTTAAAAAAAAAAAATACCATTTGAAAAGAAAAAAAAAAATAAAGTTTTTTTGAAAGGGGAAAAATTTTAGCAAAAGCTTGATTATTTTCAAATGCAATTTAAAAAAAAGATAAGTAACATTTCTTTGATAAAAAAAAGGGTTTTTCAAAGGCGTTTAACCGTTGTAAGTGGGGGCCCCTTTAAAGCTGCCCTTTTTCAAGTTCAAACGTAAACTTTAGTTTTTTGTGTCGGGGTAACATACATGTTTTTTAAGGGTTTCAATGGACAAGACCAAAATTCACAATTTACTTCTAATGTAAAATTTGGGCATTGGGGCCCAGGGTTCTGGGGTTTTTTGCCATGGCACCTTTAAAATCATAAATAGGGAACATTTTAAGGGGCCCAAAAAATTTTTTTAAAACCCTTCAATCAAAAGGCAGAGTTAAACGACTGGACAAAAACAGACAATTTTTAAAACCTTTTAAACCCATAATTGTGGAAACTTGACCTTAGAGCTAGGGACTTTACACCCGACGTGTTTTTTAGGGGGAACATTTTAAAAGGGCCCCCAAATTTTAAAATTCCCCTTTAATATGGGCAATGTTTTTGGACCTAAAAACAAAACAGACCCCCGTTGACTTTTGGCCCTTTTGTTACCTTGACCCTTTGGGGCTATTCTTTTGGGCTTGGTTTCCCTGACAAAATTGTCTCAAAAATGGTAAACATTTATGCCAAAATTTTTCAAAATTCCCCTTTATGGTTGGCCCGAGTTATAGTCCCGGGATATTAAAATTTGCAAGCCCCCAATACCCCTGGCCCCTTAATTTAGCTGGGGCCCTAAATTTGTTGAAGAAAATGCTCAAAACCTAACTTTAAAAAAAAATTAAATTTTGACCCGTCCGCCCCAAATAAAAAGACTGTCACAGGAGCCCGCGCACTTTTACCCCAATTTTTGCTTTCTGGAAAAGTGAAACTGGGGACTTTGTTGAACGGGGCCCCGTCACTGGAGTGTTTAATGACCCCAAAGTTTTAAGAAATATTTGGTAAAGCTCAAGTCTTTGTCCAAAAAAAATTAAGTAATAAGAGAGATAAAAGGGTCAAGTGTAACAAAATGTATCAAAACATTAAAAAATTAAAAATAAATTTTTAAAAAAAAAAAAAGGGGGCTTAAAAATTTAAGAAAAATTGGTGCAAAATGATCACCTTTGTTCATGTTTAAAACAAAACCATTTTGTAATGACTGAATATAGGAAAAAGCATCGAAATTAAAACCTTTTTAAAACCCAAAATAAAAAATTTGGGAAAATTCATGAAAAAAATTTGGGGCTGAGATTGAACCTTTAGTCAAAAGAAGTGGGTGAAATGGTGAAACAACAATTTAAAAATTTTTTTAAACAAATCATTTATAAAACAAAGTTGAGTGAAAGTGCACCCAAAAAAATTTTAAACCAAAAAAATAAAATAAAAAGTTTAAAAAGGGGGATAAAAACCTGAAAAAATGGTGCCCAAAGTTATGGCCATTGTGTAATAAGATGTGACTAGATGTTGGAAATACTAAATAAATTTGCCTCAAATCCCCTTTAGTAAAAACTTAGATAAAGTGAATTGCCCAAAAAATTTAAAAATTGAAAATTTTAAAAAAAAAGGGGGGAAAATTTATGATAACTTTGGGGCAAAGTTAAAGAAACCCCTTTGGCCCAAAAAAAAAGGGGGAATGAAAAGGGGGAAAATATTTTAACTTTGAAGAAAAAAAAACAAGTAAAAACAAAGAAAAAGAAAAGGCATCAAAACTTTTTCCCAAAATGCGGACGCGGAAGGATGCCGAAGCCGGGGCGAGTAAAGGGAAAACCCCCCATACTTTGTATAAATCGGCTAAAAATAGCTATTTTTTAAAACCCTGAACTGGACACTAAACGACCGTGTTAAAATGTTGACCCTCTAATTGTACATTGTCCTTTGGGGCAAAGGGGGCTGAATCTTTAACAAGACACATTTATCCATTATGGGAACCCTTTTTTTGCCAAATTTTTTCCAAAAACAACGGGGGGGTTTTACATAAAACGCCCCCCCTCTTCCAAAGACGGGGGGGCAAAAAAAAACTGAAGACAAAACACAAATTAAAAGCAGGGCCCTATTTTTCCATAGAAAAAAATTTTAAAGCTGCCAGGGCCCTCATCTTTGCGAGAGCACCTGTTTACCTAACCAAAAATTTCAGGGCTTCAAACACCCGGCTGTAACCTCTTTTTTCCCAAAAAAAAAAAGCCCCAAAAAATAACAAAAAAAAATAGAAGTACAACAACCGTAATAAACAAGAGCGTCCGTCCCACTAAACTCAGTGCTTGATAGTATAAAATAAACTAAGAGTAAAACTATAAAATAAAAAAAGCATAAACTAAACCCAAAAAAGGGGGGATAATTTAGTTCCCAAAAAGCCTTTATAGAGTTGCCCCCCCTCCTTTTTACAGACAGGGGGCATGATGGTAAACAAGAAGCAAAATAAGAAAGCAATATCTCAATGGGCTTTGAAAATATTTGGGGGGGTAACGCAAACTTTAACATTTATTCAAATCGAAAAAAGGGCCTAAAACAGTCAAAATGCTTTTATAGAGTTTCCTCCTCCTTTAAAAAAAACGGGGGCATGAAGGGTAAAAATAAAGCCCAAAAATCAAAGCAATATCTTTAAAGGGGCTTTTAAAATATTAGGGGGGCTACGCAAACTTTAACATTTTTTCCAAGTCGAAAAGGGGCCCCAAAATTTTAGTCCAAAAAGCTTGAAAAAGTTTTCCCCCCCTTTTTTCAGGAACTGGGGGCATGATGGTTTGCAAGTAAGCAAAATATCAAAACAAAAACCCAATGGACCTTTTGAAAATATATTTGGGGCCCTACGCAAAAATTTTTGGGGAAGCTGAAAACCAAGCCAACCCGGGGCACTCCGTAGGTAGCCACCCCCAAATTTCCGACAGTCCAGCAATTTTTTTTTGGGGAAAAAATTTGGTTGCCCCCAAAATCCTTTGTAAACTGTTGAAAAAACCCGTCAATACTGAGATATCAAAAACCCTTTAAAATCCCTTTGGAAAGAAATAAAAACAAGACCATAATGTTACCGTTACTTTTTGGGGCAAACCCCCTCAATGACCAAACATTTTTAAAATACAAAAACAAGAGGACCATGATTTCCCCGAATCCCCCCCCTCTTCCCACAAGATCCTTTTTTTATATGACGTCGTTTTTTTTTTGTTATTTTGACAAGTGAACCCAGTTTTTAGTCAAGTGACCCATTTTTTAACTTGACCTAGATATTAAAAGATAAAATTTTTTGGGGCCCATTTTTCATGAAAATCCAAATTTAAAAATATGGGGGCCCCCTAGGGAGGGCATAAGGGTTTTTTTTTTAAATTTACCCATTGACCTATTTTTTTAAGGCACGGAACCAGTTTTAAAAATTTACCTAGATACACAAGGGAACATTCTAACCAATTTTCCCCTGAAGATCCATTCAAGGGGATGGGCCCCTAGAGAAAGGCACAAGGTTTTTTTTATTTTAAAACCTACGACCCCAGATTTTGATCGCAGTTTACCCGTTTTTCCAAAATTGACCTACATACCCTCATGATAAAACCCTTGACCAACTTTTAACAGAACCCCAAAAAAAATATGTCCTCTAGGGGGGGGGGGGTCATAAAGTTTTTTCATTATTTTACCTACGACCTCCTTTTTTTTGGCAAAGTGACCCACTTTCAAACTTGACCTAGAAATCAAACAAGAAAAACAATTTTGACAAATTTTTTTTGAGACCCATTCACAATTGGCCTCTGGAGAGGTCACAAAGGTTTTTTTTTTTTTTAGACTTTTTCTGACCAATTTTTTACCGCCCATGACCCTGTTTTAAATTTAAACTAGATACCATCAAGATAAACATTCAGACCAACTTTCATGAAGATCCATTGAAAAATATGGCCTTTAGAGAGGTCACAAGGTTTTTATATTATTTGATCTACTGACCTAGCTTTTGAGGGCACGTGACCCACTTTCAACCTTTTTCTAGACATCATCAAGTTGAACATTCATTCCAACTTTCATACAGATCCCATGGAAAATATGGCTTCTAGAGAGGTCACTAGGTTTTTCTATTATTTAACCTACTGATCTAGTTTTTGACGGCACGAGACCCACTTTCGAATTTGACCTAGATATCATCAAGGTGAACATTCTGACCAATTTTCATGAAGATTTCATGAAATATATGGCCTTTAGAGAGGTCACAAGGTTTTTATATTTTTAGACCTACCAACCTAGTTTTTGGCCGCACGTGACCCAGTTTCGAACTTGACCTAGATATCATCAAGATAAACATTCAAACCAACTTTCATACAGATCCCATGAAAAATATGGCATTTAGAGAGGTCACAAGGTTTTTCTATTATTTGACCTACTGACCTAGTTTTTGATGGCACGTGACCAAGTTTCGAACTTGACCTAGTAATCATCAAGGTGAACGTTCTGACCGATTTTCATGAAGATCTTAAGAAATATATGGCCTCTAGAAAGGTCACAAGGGTTTTCTATTTTTAGACCTACTGACCTAGTTTTTGACCACATGTAACCCAGTTTCGAACTTGACCTAGATATCATCAAGCTGAACATTCAGACCAACTTTCATACAGATCCCATGAAAAATATGGCCTTTAGAGAGGTCACAAGGTTTTTGTATTATTTGACCTACTGACCTAGTTTTGACATTTGACCCAGTTTCAAACTTGACCTAGATATCATTAAGGTGAACGTTCTGACCAACTTTCATGAAGATCTTGTGAAATATATGGCCTCTAGAGAGGTCACAAGGTTTTTCTATTCTTAGACTTACTGACCTAGTTTTTGTAGGCACGTGACCCAGTTTCGAACTTGACCTAGATATCATTAGGGTGAACATTCTGACCAATTGTCATGAAGATCCATTGAAAATTATGGCCTCTAGAGAGGTCACAAGGTTTTTTCTATTTTTAGACCTACTGACCTAGTTTTTGAAGGCACGTGACCCAGTTTCGAACTTGACCTAGAATTTACCAAGATAAACATTCTGACCCATTTTCATAAAGATCCCATGAAAAATGTGACCTCTAAAGGTGTCACAAGGAAAAGTTTACGCACGGACGACGGACAAGTAGGTCAGTAGGTCAAGGTCACAGTTAAGTGACCCCTAATCACTTGGGGTCATCAGGAAATTTAATTAAATAGTCTAGGAAATATGATCTGATAATGTTTGAGTTACTTTTTCCTACATAAGTCATAAGAAGTGACCCCAGGGCTGGGCCTCTTTTCACCCCAGGAGTAAATCTGATAAATTTTGTTAAGAGATTCACTAGTCAATGCTACACACCAAATATTAAAGTCCTAGGCCTTGAACTTTCAGAATAGAAGAGTTTTAATTTTTCATTTCTATACGCCGTAGTGAGTAGGATAGCTCTAGTTATTCTTCGAATAGTCAAGCTAATAACATTCATACACACAACATACAGATCCTTGACATTTGATACTTTACATTACTATAACCATTTTTTACAAACTGTATTTTATTTGTTTTTTTACTATTTATCAATCTTTATTTATTTTATCATATATAATGGTCATTTTATCATATATAATGGTATGTGATTCATAATTACCTGGTTGCATATGTAGCTGTTAAAATTATATTATCTAAAATTTAGGTAAAATATGTCACACTTGGTACCTGAGGTAATGCCAATGTTACTTTTTAAGTCATAAAAGTTGTTACATCAAGGACATAATTATAGTGCATACATTTCAAAATTTTTAAAGATTATTCAATCATTATCTAATCATTATATTTGTTTACAAAAACCTCATGACTTTTTTTATGTCTGAAACAGTTTTTGATGTAGGACAGTTGTTTCATTTTATAACTGAACACTAATACAGGGGCGGCAAAATCTGATTTTTACTTGCTTGTCTGTTTTTGTCATTTGCTATTTTTTACTTGTCCGTATGATAGTTATATAGTAAATTCTTGTCAAATTTCACTTGTCCGTACAAGCTTTGGGACAACCTGAGCAATACGGACAATTGAATTTGTAATACTGATAGTTTTCATATCATTACACTGTGGTTATAAAAAATCCTGTAGCTGTCAATCTTGCCAGTTTTAAGCAGCCTAGTAATTGTGGCAAATTATATATAAGAAATTAAAATAATTCATATTTAACTGTTGCCTTTGACCTGTTGTCCCTCTTACTGGTTTTTATTATTATTTAAATATAAGAAGAGAATGTTCTCCTACTTAGATGTGTCATGTATAGTCATACCTAAATCTTACAGAACTTACAGACATTAAGTGCAAGATTATGTACATAAATCTCCAACACCATGGCAGCACAATTCACCCTGCACAAATTCTTACACTATGTAACACAGCTGAACTTTCTGGCAAAAACAGTTCCTGTCTATGTAAGGTATGAATTAAGTGTTCTACTTTGCCCGCAGAATTTTTCAAACTCGCTACATTGCTGTAAAAACATACGAAATACAAACCGGAGAAACTACAATTGATTCCCACACAGCGGCACTTTTTCCCCGTGACCAGTGTGAATTACAGTTACCATTCGTGCAACTGACCCATCAACTTGAGTGAGATTGAGAGTCCTGTAGTTGTACAACATCTGAAAAATGATGGAAGCCAGTCTTATTATCTTTCATTAAATAAAGGAACATCTTAAATGATCATATGTTTGTGCAATAGTGTCAAAACAATCTAACTGCCAAGAAAATGTGAAATTATATAAATAATTAAAAAGTGCCTTAGGCTTTCACAGCAACTTCACCATGAACATTTATATCATAAATAACTCTGACCTTTTCAAAAAAGTAAAGTGTCAAAATGTGATACAAAAAAACTCTAAACAAACTGATACCTGTATGTAAATTGTTCCATTATCTTCAGTTTAAGTAATAAAAATATCAAGTACAAAGCAGTGTGATCTACCTTATTTAACTGGCCTGAAGTAACTGAATATCCAGCTTAAATGCACTAACTCCTATGAAGAAAATCCTGTCTATCCAATTTTGTAAATGCAATTTCACTTGTACACTTGTTTCAAGGGCGGGGGAGGAGGGGGATAGTGTGAGGGGCCTCCCAGGATTTTTTTTCTTGGAGAAAAAGATCTTTTTTCCCCTTTCTTTGAAAGTCCGAATATTTTTTCAGAACTTGAGGGTCAGAATATTTTTTTCATAGTAACCCAAAGATTTTTTTTTTGGAATTCAAAACTTAAACTAATAATAAGCTTGTTAAAGAAATGTTATGCTCAATCTTGCATTTTGCTGCCTAAATTCATCAAGTGTTTGAGTTTTTTTTATAAATCAGAAGAAAAGTTTCCTCATGACATTATTTGTCTGAATATTTTTGAAACATGTCTGACAGACTGAACCCTGCCTGACCCATTTTTAGCAGTCTGAATCTTTCTGAACAGTGTGTTTCTGTTCTGAACATTTCTAAATGTTTTGGAGGTTGTACTGAACTGTATCTGAAAGATTCAGAAATGAATTCAAAAAGTTTCAGAAAATGATTTTACTGAACTTTTACTGAAATACTCTCTAAAGATTAAGAACTAAATTCAGGATATTCCAGAAATAAGTTAAAAATGTTTCTGAATTCACAATTTCAAAAATATTTTTATACACAACAGAATATGCATAATTCTTTTTCACAATTCATAAGCTTTACAAGAGAAAACACTGTACTAACACACCATAACAGTGTAAAGTTTATAAACATGTTTGACCTAGTGACCCGGTTTTTGTCATCGCATGACTCCATAATTATTTTTTTTAAAATCTGACCTGGAGCCACAATTGTTTCTTCCGGGATTTGAAAGTCCAGACTTGTTTTCATTATGCTGAAGCCAGAATACTTTTTTCAAGCAAAGCTACTCAGAATTTAAACAAATCCAAGAGAGCACCAACCTCCCTCATATCAAATGGTCAGCCCTTTATAATAAATGATATTTTTACTGGCTGAATTAATGTTATTCTAAAATAATAATAATCTGGATTGTTTTTGTTTTTTTCTGACAGTAGATGTTGCAGCTAAACTTCACAATTAAATTTTACAACATCACAAAAAGTACAAAATTAATGTTTTAGGCCACACCAAATTAAAAAAAAGTTGTTCATCGGATTTTTGTCTGAAAAAAAATAGGCTGCAAGAGAAAAAAAAAGATTTTTTTTTTGAGAAAATCAGCAGGGAGTGAATTTTAAGAGTGAAGAAATATATTTGTCTTGTTTTGTTTTTTTTTCTCTCGATTAATAAAAACCTTGAAATAGAATGTACAGCCCTTTTACATTAGAAATAATTCACAGGGATTGGAAAAACATGAGTATATTTTGGGTTGGGTATGTTTTGACCTGAAGGCACACAACAAAGCGAACTCGTGGAAAAGGGTAATAAGTTAATAACATTGGCATACAGTACAGTAACAGTGTAATCAAGTAATGTATGCGTTTGAAAATGCTGATAGAAAATATGTAATATACAACACTGCATAACCTAAACCCATAATCATGAAACAGATATGTGACTTGAATATATGTATTTACTTTTATGAAAATGTAACATTTTTAGCTCCACTTTTCCAGTTTTGGAAGCTTTTGATAAAGTTAAATATCTCTGCTAAAATAAAAGCTTTTGACTTGAAGCTTAAAATAATTATTTACTATTAAAGTTTTCACCGGGAACAACAGTCCCCATGCCAAGTGTGACTTTGACCTTTGAGCTAGGGGTCTGAAAGTTGTGCATGACACATCATCTTATTATGAGGAACATTTGTGCCAAGTAATATTAAAACCCCTTTATAGATGGGACAGTTATGGTCCAGACAGGAAAAAAGCCGCCTTTGACCTCCAATTGTGACCTTGTCCTTTGAGCTAGGGGTCCGAGTTTTGCGCTTGACATGTCGTCTCAACATTTATGTGAAAGTAATATTAAAATCCCTTCATGGATGACAGAGTTATGGACCAGACATGAAATTGCTGACGGACGGACGGACAGAATGACGGAAAAGCGCAATCCTATAGTCCCCGAAACTGGTTTTCAACCAGTAGGGGACTAATAATGTAGACTGATGTTATGAAATAAATTAGTAAGAGTTTTCATCCAATTTTCAATGAAATAAATCCGATTTTTGTTGCAACAATCGAAGAAAATGGCGTAACTGCATGCATATATCATGACATATTATAGATGAAATGTATTTATTGTGATTTAAGTGACTATTTTATAACAATCTGGGACTGGAATTTATTTATAAGCATTTGTACACAGTTACGTCCGTAAAGAGTACTTAGTTAAAGCACACCAACAAATCTTAGCTTGATTTTTTTTCCATAGGGCGAGCGCAAGCCAAATTTTGTTGTGTTTCTTGAAATATACAAGTGGCAAATTCGATGAACAACTTTTAAATTTGGTGAGGCCTTAACCATCTACAAAGCAATCAGTTACATATATGTATACAGAGGCAGCCAATTTGAAATTTCCTTCTATATAAGCATTGCAGGAGCACTCTCATTTCATTCTTTTAGATACTGAAAATGTAAGAAATTCAATAGAATAAATAAATATAAAGTATTAAAATAAGGAATTCAGATTTGATGATTTATACTCAATGAATGACGAAAGGCAGACACTATGCAAGTCTAGTGTGTAACTTATTTCTGCCTGCTTTCCTTCAATATATGTCAATTTCAGACTCAAATGTTCTGTGAATTTTCAACTCTTTGAACTGAAATTTTAGATTTGTGTAAAGTAGAAAATAATGAGGCAAAATATATCAAGACTTCTTGGGCCTATATTTTAATAGATCTATATTTAAATGTTCAATAATAGCAGAATTGTGAAAATTGAGGGCTGGCTTAATTAAAATTATGTATGATAAAGAATATAATTATGCATTTGCAAATGATGAATTATAAATGGAAATATATAGAACAGGAATTTCATATTCACAAAATTTCAATCTTGAAAGGGTATCTGATTTTACAGTATTTGAATGAATAATTTTTAGAATGAATATCTGCATAAATATTGCACTCCCTGGTTAAAAGATGTCTAAAATTTCTAGCTATCAGTGTGGACTTAGTATAAATTATGCACGAAAACATTCCGTGCTCTTTTTCCGTGCCAAATTTTTACTAAGTCGAAATTTCTGTGCTAAAATTTTCCTAAGTGTGAGTTTCCGGGCTTAAATTCTTCTATGTTTTAGAATTTCTTCATGTTAATTTTTCTAAGTGTGAGATTCCAAGGTTTTTTCTCAAGCTTTTTCAGTTTTCCACGGAATAAGTACAGACGGGCATGTTTCCCCCTATGTATAGCTTTAGCTGATGAGGCCATTTTGTGCAGTGAAGCGGAACATGTTGGTGATATGCACAACAAGGCATGGTATTGATCACTCCTGTGAAGTTTTGTCAAAATCTGTCCAGCAGTTTGACCTATGAAAGCCGGACAAGGTTTATCTATTTTTAACTTTAGCGGTCATTCTGTTCAGTGAAGTAGAACATGCTGGTGATATGCACAACTAGGGGTGATACTTGTAACTAAGTTATGTTGAAATCCAGTCAGCAGTTTGACCTGTGAAAGCCAGACAAAATTTTCTATATTTATCTCTGGCGGCCATTTTGTGCAGCCAAGCAGAACATGCTAGTGATATGCATGTCTAGGGTTGGTACTGATCACTCCAGAGAAGATGGTGGCTGGGCCAAGTGTCTGAAAGGTGAAGGTCACTGGGGTAAAAAAGGCTAAATATCTGTGCTCAGTAGCCATTTACTTACTGACAAATCTTTGCTCTCGTCAGAGGTGTAATTATGAAGAACTCAGTGAATGGTAGATGTAGCTCTAAATTCAAAACAGCAGCAGCAGTATTTAGCCAATATCAATGAAATATGAAACTAATTTGTTTATGCTAGATTTTGTGAAACAAGTCATCCAAACTTACAAATGTATTGAAATATTAACAAAACTTCTTTTTTTTTTTTGAAATCAAGTGTAATGAAATACAAACAAAATATGTCAGTGTTGATTCTAAGTGGAATGAAATACAAACAAATGGCAACATTTAAGAATATATGTCCAATCCAATGCTAATAAAAGGTAAATTTCAAATTATAAGTGTAATGAAACATTAATAAAAGGCAACATTTAAGAAAATAAGTCTAATCCAATGCTAATAAAAGGTAAATTTCAAACTATAAGTGTAATGAAACATTAATAAAAGGCAGTGTCTGAAACAAAAGGTAAACAAAAGGTATTACTCACAAAATCCTTAATAGTCTTTTGTTAGTATTTTGTAAAATGAAAAGCTTATAAAAGGTTTTAACAGAACATAGAAGTACCTTTTGCTAGCCCTTTGTTTGCCTTTTATTGACCTTTTATTAAATTTCTTTTTCGTATGGGACGTACAAATCTTTTCGTAGTGTTTGGGCATCTGATGAGGACTTGACTGTAAGGTATACTATGGTATCATCTGCAAACAGTCTTGCCTTATTTCTAATAGAATCTGGTAGGTCATTAATGTAAGCCAGGAAGAGACAGGGCCCTAGGACAGATCCCCGAGGGTCACCGGACAGGACAGGCAGGGTGTCAGAAGTGCAGCCGTCTACAACTACTCTTTGGGTTCGGCCCTTCAAAAATGACTTTATCCACTGTGATACCAGAGGGTGGACACCCAGCTCATTAAGATAAAATATCAGTTTATTGTGATCAACCTTGTCGAATGCTTTGCTAAAATTCATTACTATTACATCTGTTTGTTGACCTTGCTCAAGGTTGTCGTAAACTTCTTATGTAAAGCTGATCAGTTGTGATTCAAAGCTATGCTTAGATCTGAAGCCATGCTGGTACTGGCTTAGGAGGTCATTAGTGTCAAAATGTGTCATGATGTTGGAGACTAGAATGTGTTCCATAAATTGATAAAAAAGGGAAGTAATTCTAACAAAACTGAAGGCAACAAAGTTTTTTTCTATTTTAATATGCCTCATATGTTATGTTTAATAAATGGTCCAAGTTTGAAAGAAATATCTTCATTCTTATTCAAGAAATATTAGTTTTTATGTCGAAAGCCCGATCGGGCCAGCCTGTTTAATCAAAATGATAGGCCTACAACAAGAACAGACGAAAGATCAACTCAGAGATGCTCGATTCAAATAATTTCTTAGGCCTAAACAACAGTGTAAATACGCAAAACATTTAGATTTTACATAAATATAAAGGTGAATTTACCTTAGGCTTGGCTGTATTATATCACAAAAGGCGGCGGTGAAGATCTGCAGCTGAAAGCGCTGGGCCGGATGACGTCATTTTTATCTACGTCATCGCACGTGTTATGACGACAGATCAGAAACATCTTTTCGAGGCGCCTTATAGACTCTACATAAGTTGTACTGCCAATTTCAGAAAAGCTCGCTGAATGGGCGTTTACATCAAACGCTGGTAGTAAATGACGTAGGTGTCACGCTAGTTATCGGTGAGAGATTAATTTGATCACGCTTGTAGTTTGCTCCGCCCTAAAGTATTTTTCAATTGATCGTTACAAGTTAGTTACAAAAGCAAAATATCACTGGTATTTATTTCAAGATAGCTCTGATTCTGCATAATAAATATATTCATGTGCAGCATATACACTTAAATCTTTGTAGATTATAGATTTGAACATTGATGTGTATACATATATTTATATAGCAACTCTCGACGAAATAACACAAAACTGCTACCGCAGATTTTGTCTCGTAGGTTTCATGTATTTATACTGACGAGATAAAGAAACGCCTCATTGAAATTTGGCGTTATTTTTTTCCTAACGCTTTTTAATTGTTGTGAAATGTAGTAAATCTACATGTACTCTGACCGACAAACACAGGGTACAAAAACTCGCGCGATTTCATTCAGCCATTTGTTCACTTCATGTACCTGGTCATGATTTCCTCGTGCAGTCCGTGCATGTAAACCATGTGGTTTGATTGAACGATTTTTGCACATGTACATGTGTAATACGACACACAACCATATTTTCAGCTATTCTCTGAAAAAAACATTAGTTTTCGTAATGTCGAGGCTGAATTCTGAAGAGAGGGCTCAGGTTTTGGCTATGCTTGAATGTGGGCGAACGCAGGAACAAGTTGCATGACGTTTTAACGTCTCTCGTTCGACAATTGTGCGTCTTATTCGACGTGTTAGAGACACGGGAACGTCTATCGATAGACCACGTTCAGGTAGACCGCGTGTAACGTCAATACGACAGGATAATTATATACGTCAACGTCATTTACGTGACAGATTTGTGACGGCGCAATCTACGTCACGTATAGTTGTAGGTAACCATGGACGTCCAATTAGTCGACATACAGTGAGAAATCGACTCAGAGAACGCGGAATTACCTGTCGTAGGCCCTACCGCGGTCTAATTCTAACGTTACGCCACCGTCACCAACGTCTTATTTGGGCCGCAACCATCGCGTCCAGCGTTGGCAGAACGTAGTGTTCAGTGACGAGTCGCGTTTCAACTTGTTGAACGCCGACGGACGTATCCGTGTCTATAGACGACGCCATGAACGCTACGCAAACAATTGCGTTTTGGAGCACAATCGTTACGGTGGAGGTGGAGTAATGGTGTGGGCAGCAATCAACCATAGGTTTAAGTCCCAACTCGTCGTTTGCCAAGGTAATCTCACAGCCAGGCGTTACATCGACCAGATATTACGTCATGTAGTTGTCCATTTATTCCGTCAACGTCAAGGATTAGTCTATCAGCACGACAACGCGCGACCTCACGTTGCACGCGTCACCAGGGACTTTTTACAGACTAGAAACATTAATGTTTTACCTTGGACGGCGTGTTCACCGGACTGCAATCTGATTGAACACGCGTGGGATTATCTCGGACGGCGGTTACGCCAACGTCAACCCCAGCCACGGGAACTGGTAGCAGCGCTGCACCAGGAGTGGGCCAGAATCCCACGGTATCTGTTACGCAACTGGTGCGGCTCTATGAGGCGTCGCCTTGCTGCTGTGGTTGCTAGCAGAGGTGGCCACACGCGCTACTGATTTTCCTAATGCAATTTCTCCGACCGGGCTATTAAAATTCAAGATTTAAGCTTAATGCGACAATGAAATGATTTCTTATTGACCATAAATTCTTGTAAAGCATCTAATTTGCGAATGAAATAGTTCTTTTCTAATTTTGAATCACGGTTAACGAAAAATTGTATACCGAGTTTGAATGAGGCGTTTCTTTATCTCGTCAGTGTATTTTAAATTGATGTACATGTATCCAGTCTTCGTAAAATGTCCACGAATGTCGGTCATGGAAAATATCGCATACTCGATGTTGTCTTTACACATTGAACTATAAGTAATATTCATTCATTTATTTATTTAAAACTACATGCAGTATCTTGTCGAAATTAAACTGGAAGTTTTGTCCCTAGACTCGTGAATAGTACATGTATTAGTCAAAATAATTCGACGTGCAGATTGTTTTATATTTGTGACGGGCAATCTATGCGTCAAACTTTGAAGGACCAAAATAATGGAGGATAAATCACAGAACACAGTCATGTAAAGTTATTGGTTTTATCGTTTGTGCATATTAGTGCATATTAGTGTGTCAGCACGGTAAACGTTAATCGTGTACAGTACTGACATACATAGGTTTTAATCACTAGAAAATTCGTAATGTTGGATATTCTTTGATAATTTTTACACAAGTCAATGAGGAATTGAATCCCCTTTCGATGCATGTAAGTTTTATTTGAATTTATGGCCATTTCGTGAAATAATCGGCATTTTAACTTATAGCATGTAAAGCGTCAGGCAACGATGAAAATTTCATCCGAAATTGTTCAATTATTTTGGTCTTTCGAGTGTTTGACGCGAGTAGGGATATTGCCCATTAGAAAAAAATATCTCAGTATTTCCTAGGATCACTTCAAATTAGTTGGACTAATATGTGTAGTGCCCTTCTGTTTTAAAAGGCACATAGTTCTGTTGCAGCTTGTTGCAAATAATAGAAAAGTTGGCTCTTGTTACATAGAGAATGGAAAACTACACGATTTTGTAATAAAAAGTTTATTGCGCAGGCGCCACTCGATGCATTGCTATTTTAACTGATATTACTTTACTGAATATGCTTTCAGGTTACTATAATACAATAGCACTAAGTCTAGTTCAGTAAGTCATTTCTTCTACACATGTGTATTGGACCACAACGCACGCTGAGTGCGACCGGGTAAATCGCGTGCAGTATTAGCACTTTTTATTTTTAGACTGCTTCAAAAATTGCTAAATGGTGCAGATAAACACGCAGCCAATTTTCATTAAACATATATGCATTTCCTTTCCTGGGTATGAATTACGCAACAATCGTCGGTAACAAATACAAAGTGATGGGGTCATTATAACTATACGTCCATCTGCGTCTGATTACTACTTCCAGTCTTCCATTTTTACCGATATTTTCTCTCAAACTGTAGAATACTAAACCAAAGAATTAACATCGATAATAAAAGATTCCATATGAAAAGATTATTTCATAGAAATCCGTCAAATAATTACTGCCTACTGAAGGTATGTGGTATGCGATGTCATGAAAACTTTAGTCAAACAAAAAAAAGTAGAGATAAAAATAAGCTGTTAGTCGAACCCATCGACATAAATCTATTTGGAAGTTCTATGTCGACTTCAGTCTGGCATTACTGCAACTATGTACCCATGTTGTTTCTAGATTCCTAATTGTAGTAACCATCCATCGTGTGATCGCCCTTGTACTCGAGTGGTTAGTCGCTGACTTGAAATCACTGTTACCTGTCGAGGATGGGTTCGAGCCTTGCTACCGGCCATATCACTTTATGTGAGAACGGTTGGCAGATTCTTACGGAGGACGGGAGCCTTGTATACTGGTTCTTCTCAGGAGCGATGGTTAGGTAAACTGCCCACCCGACATACAGGAAGAACTGTTGAAAACGGGCGTTAAATCCAAGAAAAAAAAATTCCGTTTATGGCAAGGAAACTTACTTAGACATGAATCCCGAATCAAGTTTTTAATTCCCTGTATATAATGTTAAATGCACTTATTTTTTGTTTGGGTTTAAACGTGCATCGTCACATTTATAGGTCATAATTATGGCGACTTTCCAGCTTTGATGGTAGGAAGACCCAAGGTGCCCCGCCATGCATTATTTCGTCACGAGCGGACACCTGGGTAGAACCACCGACTTTCCGTACGTAAGCCAGCTGAATGACTACCTCACATGAAGAATTCAATGCCCCGAGTGAGACTCAAACCCACTTTGATAAGGGGGATGTGATTTGAAGTTGGCGACCATAACCACTCGGCGTTTGATTTCATGTACAGCGGCTACAGGACCGAAAGTTGAATCGATGATTAGGTGTAAATACATGTTCAATGTACAAAAATAAATGATTCCAGTTGATTCAATCGCATGCTTACTAGATTCTCAAACACATAAAACTTTATACCTTTATAACTTGAGTTACGTATATGAACAACGCATTTATGTTTAAATCAAATATTGTATTTTCAACATGAAAAGTCCATGACCTAGCGACAGAAATACACATGTTGTTTAGGACATGTGTAATTTTACATGTATAAAGACATCTTTTGATCTTAAAACTTATATGCACCCGCTGACTAAATTTGCATTTTGTAGTGAGTGATTTTTTTTATGAATTTGTCACATGTTAATGTTTATCAATTAAAGAAAATCTATTCTGTACCGTTCTGGATAGAGATTGTAAAAAATGTTTGACTTGAAACTGATTCTGAGACACAGCTTAAAACTGCAATATCATCAGTTTTTAAAAACCGTAAATACATTGCATGACTGACTTTTCAGTTTATGTGTTGTTTAGACAATTAACGGGAAAACCCCACATAATATACTGACGAGATAAAGAAACGCCTCATTGAAATTTCGCGTTATTTTTTTCCTAACGCTTTTAATTGTTGTGAAATGTAGTAAATCTGCATGTACTCTGACCGACAAACACAGTGAACAAAAACTCGCGCGATTTCATTCAGCCATTTGTTCACTTCATGTACCTGGTCATGATTTCCTCGTGCAGTCCGTGCATGTAGACCATGTGGTTTGATTGAACGATTTTTGCACATGTACATGTGTAATACGACACACAACCATATTTTCAGCTATTCTCTGAAAAAACATTAGTTTTCGAAATGCCGAGGCTGAATTCTGAAAAGAGGGCTCAGGTTTTGGCTATGCTTGAATGTGGGCGAACGCAGGAACAAGTTGCTAGACGTTTTAACGTCTCTCGTTCGACAATTGTGCGTCTTATTCGACGTGTTAGAGACACGGGAACGTCTATCGATAGACCACGTTCAGGTAGACCGCGTGTAACGTCAATACGACAGGATAATTATATACGTCAACGTCATTTACGTGACAGATTTGTGACGGCGCAATCTACTTCACGTATAGTTGTAGGTAACCGTGGACGTCCAATTAGTCGACATACAGTGAGAAATCGACTCAGAGAACGCGGAATTACCTGTCGTAGGCCCTACCGCGGTCTAATTCTAAACGTTACGCCACCGTCAACCAACGTCTTATTTGGGCCCGCAACCATCACGGCCAGCGTTGGCAAGAACGTAGTGTTCAGTGACGAGTCGCGTTTCAACTTGTTGAACGCCGACGGACGTATCCGTGTCTATAGACGACGCCATGAACGCTACGCAAACCAATTGCGTTTTGGAGCACAATCGTTACGGTGGAGGTGGAGTAATGGTGTGGGGCAGCAATCAACCATAGGTTTAAGTCCCAACTCGTCGTTTGCCAAGGTAATCTCACAGCCAGGCGTTACATCGACCAGATATTACGTCATGTAGTTGTCCCTTATTTCCGTCAACGTCAAGGATTAGTCTATCAGCACGACAACGCGCGACCTCACGTTGCACGCGTCACCAGGGACTTTCTACAGACTAGAAACATTAATGTTTTACCTTGGCCGGTGTTCACCGGACTGCAATCCGAATTAAACACGCGTGGGATTATCTCGGACGGCGGTTACGCCAACGTCAACCCCAGCCAGCAAACGTCCGGAACTGGTAGCAGCGCCTGCACCAGGAGTGGGCCAGAATCCCACGGTATCTGTTACGCAACTGGTGCGGCTCTATGAGGCGTCGCCTTGCTGCTGTGGTTGCTAGCAGAGGTGGCCACACGCGCTAACTGATTTTTCTAATGCAATTTCTCCGACCGGCTATTAAAATTCAAGATTTAAGCTTAATGCGACAATGAAATGATTTCTTTTTGACCATAAATTCTTGTAAAGCATCTAATTTGCGAATGGAATTGTTCTTTTCTAATTTTGAATCACGGTTAACGAAAAATTGTATACCGAGTTTGAATGAGGCGTTTCTTTATCTCGTCAGTGTATTAAATCATATAAATGTACATAACTTGTCTCGCGTCTTGGGCGGAGTTTATGTAAATGACTATTACAAAATTAGCCACTCACGACAAGAAAATCGATATCAGTCAGTCACTCCATGTGTATGGTGCAAACATTGAATCGGCGCACTATTCTGAAATTGGCAGTAAGTATCTAGATTCTAAGTTTCTAACTGATAATTTATTATTATCAAATTTGTTAATATTATATAGATCTACACTCGTAACAGTAGTATAGATTTACTAAATTTCCTCCACAAATATTTTCGTGATTTTCATGACATAAAATAGATCAAATTAAGAGCCTAAATTTTGTTCCATCTAATCCGTATCAGTGCTTTTTTTTGCATTAATCCCGCTTTTTTGTAAGATCCATATCATCCAGGTTATATACTGCCAATTTCAGAAAAGCTCACCGAATGGGCGTTTACATCAAACGCAGGTAGTAAATGACGTAGGGTGAGAGGTAGTCCAAATCTAATTAGACGTGAAAAAAGTTGTCATTTGACGTTCAACAGTCAATATTCTGACATTTTACATTTTTTCTTTCAAAGGCTGGAAAATAAAAAATGTAAAATATCAATTAAAATGAACTTATAACGTGATAGGAGTTATGTCAGGTCTTATATTTAGGACTACTGTGAGAGGGTAATATTAATATAGATCTAGTTTGCTCCGCCCAAACGTATATTTCTTTCGGTCTCGGTCTTGGGAAAGCAACCTCGTAAAGTGCTAGTCACAAAAGTGAAATATTGCGGGAGTTTATTTCAGGATAAGTAATAGTTATTGTTCGAGGAATCGGTCTGCATTGTGTTTATATACCTGTGAGGGATTTGTGAACCGAGCGAGCGTAGCGAGCGAGGTTTCAAATCTCCTCACAGGTCTATAAACACAATGCAGACCTATTCCGAGAATGATAACTGACTTACAGTACCTACATGATTTTTTTTTACATAGGCCAGATTGGTTTCGGATTTGAAGAACGTTTTAGCGTGTATGTATGATAAAAACAAATAGTTAAAAGAAGGAACAAGCCAATATGTGTCACAATTTATCGGGTACTATTTATATAACAAAATGCCCAACTTGCTACGAACCTGTAAATATATTTGTCAGCAATTAGAACATGACATTTTGTATTGCATGAAAAATCCGTGCACATTTGGCAGGGTGGCCAACCCACGTGACTTTTGGATATCGAACACGCGAGAAAACGTCTCGATTCAGGTAATATTTTGCCTATATTTTCCTTAATACATGACGGATTTTTATAAGATAAAGAACGTCGAAGACAGCAAAATGAATGCTTTCTTCCGCACAAAGTCTCCGCGGTCAGTTCTCTGTACTTTTCTCAAACACTTCGCCCAACTGCTTTTTCGTGGAAAAACTGTGTAGATAACGTACACACTTTCTTCCAAAACGATCAGTTTTTTCAAGATCAACAAACTTCAGTAGAAATCTATAGCAGAAATATTATAGCGCATGATTTAATTTAACCGTATATATTAAAACCTACAAGATTGGATGAAACAGTAGTTGTTTAATAAGAAATCTTGCGAATTGGATATCGTACACACATGTTTTATATATGGATATCGTTCAAACTGTGCAGTATCTATAATAAAGTCTGTGCGTTGACATGTGATCATCGTATTTAATAATATGCAAGCGTACTAAAGTACAATTACAAAAAACAATGTGAAAAAGACATTAACTTTACTGTTTTAGTTCAGTGTCATTTACCATGGTAAAGTTGAATATTGATTTAATGAAAAAAAATTAAGAAAATGCTAGAAATTTGTTAAAATTCCAATTTTCTATCTCTTCGATAACTTTCTTCTTCCAGCACAATGACACGAAAGAAGCTTCATCTGAATTTAAGCCGTCTAAGAAAGAGAAAAAAGGTTCAGAGAAAGAAATGGAGTCAACTTCTTCAAAAAGTGTTGGACAATCTTGCTGAGGAAGGATTAGACGAGATGCTTCTAGAATTCTTAATATTAATTTCGCTGTACCTACTTTAGACATTGTCCGAAAATTTAATCCTTATAGTATTCTTGAAGACGACGATTTTTTCAGTAAAACCAGGTATATTTCTCGACGCAATTAATCTTTTTCTGAAGCAATGGAAGAAAAATCTTGCTGTCTAACATTCGATGGCCAAAAGCTGCATCAAGGAATAACGAAATTAGATAACCAAGTGACTGTATGTTATTAGTTATGTGAGCTCAGATTGGTACAGGAGTGTGAAAATGTATATTTGGTAGATATAATAAGAACAGTTTATACATTATAATGCAAAACCTTCATATCAGACAATGTACATACATGTCG
>NW_026462288.1:0-10484 GCF_021730395.1 Mercenaria mercenaria | reverse complement strand
AATCTCGGTTTCTTGAATTTCAAGGGACCGTGCTTTTTATTTCGAGATAACCGAAATTCGAGTTATGAGAAGGGACGTATGGACGAAATGATGATAAAATTTGGTTTAGTTATGAGAAGTTTTAATGAAAAATAAACACTGTTTCCATTATGCTGTGTATACGCTGTCGGCACTAATGAAAATAATACTAACCTCAAATGCTTTTTAGCAAAGTTCCTTTTTGTACCACGTTTCTCTCGCGAAGGACTGACGGCATTTCGATCTGACATTTTGAACGAATGATACATTTCGACAAGAAGTTAATTTTGATAGGTTCTCATCGCGATTACCTCTAATTAACCCTTATCAAAGATCCCAGCTGTTCAAACTAATTAATTCATTAGTTTAAATTAAAAGCAATTTTCATAACGTCTCAAAAACAAATGACCGCTGATTAAGAAATCTAATGTTTAAATCTACAATTATAATTATGGCACGTGCAAACAAGTATGACATCATCTCGCTTTAATAATCGCCGCACCTTTGGTATGTCGGCATCGCAGCTCTCTGGTTAGGCAATAAACATGGTCATGTATTAAAAACCAACAACAATCACAATGAGATATGTGAAATTTTATCACATATTTTCCTCACTTCGACTTGCCGAGTTTACAATGCACTTGAATTTTACTAATGGGACTGAAAATCCCTTTCGACATATCCGGAATCTCGGTAAGTCAAATTTTGACGTAACCGGAGTTGAATTACGTATGTAAAGAAGGAAATTTGACGGGACTTGAAAATTTCTCCGACTTAAGCGGAATTTCGAGGTAAGCGAGTTCGACATTTCGAGTTTCGACTGTATATGTTTATGCACTGATTCCCATTAAAACGACAAGACAGTGTATTCAATATTTTGATTTGTTTATTCCATTAATATGTTTTATTGGTATTATCAAAGTGACGAAATACGATCACAGCAATAAATCACAGTACATTTAAGTAAAAATCACAGTTCATCAAACTAAAGCTATCCCAGAATATGATTCGTACCCCTTTTCGAACAAAAGTTTGATTGTTTAAAACTTGCTTAAATGCCGTATAACTACCTTCAGTGTAGTCATCAAAGATATTGTCTTAAATGTAAGTAAGTAAACAATTGGAGATAATTCACAAAAATGAAGATAATTCAAAGAAGTGAAGGACGTATTGCCCAGCAATACGAAACAGCAATACGAAGTCCCCTACTGGAAGGTGACTTATTATCTCAACTACAGCATAACCTTTGTCAATGATATACTAGTACATGCTAAATTGTACTATATATATAATATGTTATAGCAGACATAGTTTGGATTAAAATTTGCATTTTGATACAGTTGATACAGTTGTTTATTGCTTATAACATCTACAAATATAAAAAAAAGCTTTTAATTTCAACTTAAATCACATACTATGAAAATATGAGAAAAGAAACTTAGAAAAGCAAGATATTTAATGGAAGTATTTCTGAAAAAAAGAACAACATACACCAACAATATTTTAATTTTGCCCATATGACACATGCGCTTCTGTTAAAATATTTTAAAGACTGGATAGGAAAAGATCGGATTTGAACTTGACCTTCAAGTGTTACTGATCTTTGAGGTAGGGTTTGGGTGTTCTTCATGACAAGTTTTCCCATTATTGGAAACATGTGTGCTACGTAATATTGAAGTCCCTCAATGGATGAGAAATGGACTCGACAGGGGAAAAAACTCTATTGACCTTTGACCTCAAAGTGTGACCTTGCCATTTGAGCTAGGGACCTGGGTTTGCATGACAAATTGTCTGATTATCGAAAGCATTTGCACCAAGTAATACTGTAATTCCTTAATGGATGGCAGAATTCTGGACCGGATACGAAACAGACCCTGTTCATGCAATGTTAACTTTTGACTACCAATTGTGGCCTTGACCTATAAGCTAGGGGTATGAACGTTATGCTCGACAAATTGTCTCGTTATCGGATACGAAACAGACCCTGTTCATGCAATGTTAACGTTAGACCTCCAAGTGTGACCTTGACCTTTAAGCTAGGATCCAAGATTTGCGCGTGACACGTTGTCTCATTTGTCGAAAAACATTTTTGCCTAGTTGTATTAGATAACAGACCGGACCGGACAATATATTGAGGACGGACGGAATGACAGAATGACATACAGACGGAAAAGCGCAATCCTACAGTCTCCGAAAATTGTTTTCGACCAGTAGAGGACTAAAATGCTCGGGATAGATATAGTTTGGAAATCTAGTAACATTTGAAAATTATATTACTTTGCTATTTGTAAACTGACATCAACAATAATCAGTCAATGTTTTTAATATATTATAATGATGGCAGCGAAAACGTTATCTGCCTTCTAACCGAATCACGGAAACTTGTATTACGGAATACAGTAATCAAATATAAATGTTAAAACATCACTTGTGTTTTTTCTTCATGTGTCGACTGAGACTGCTGCTTACGGTACCTGCAAGTCAGGTTGCACCTACTACATCTATGTGCCTTCAACTCGTTGTGCTTTGATATATGATCTTTAAATTTACTGGCATCCTCCTCGGTAAAACCACACATGTCAGAATTCACAGCTAGCTTGTCACATCTTATCACAAAAGCTTTTCCACAATCTATACACAGATGTGATTTAACCTATCCGTCAACATTGCATTCATGTCTCTTCACGTTAGCTTTCAAAAGAAGCGTTTTCCCACAGCATATGTAAGGCGCACTATTGTTGTGTATTTTTCGTGCTGTTGTATTGCTTCAACACTCTAGGGATTTGACACAAGCCGAACAGATATGATGTTTTGTGCACTCATTTCTGAAAAAGATACAGATTCATAAATTGTGTATTAATGTAGGCCACATTTTTTTTTCAGGAAACCACACAAAGTTCAGAAAAAGTATTTAAATATCCCCCTTGTGTGATTTTTAATTTTGGAAATTTATATCTTAAAGACCATTTTATACACAATCATGTTGAGTAGGAAATACATTTTGAAATGTTCAATGAATCTTGTTTGGAAGTACATTTCTACTGACCTGGTCAGTTTCGTAGACTACTGAATATATTTCTCACACTTCAATTGTCATTATGGTTATGATTACTATGTATGTAGATAAATTTATTTAGGAAGTAAGGGTGTTGAACATGTTACAAAATATGCTCTTTACAAACAAATTGCAAAATGAAAGGGAAAATAGAACTGCCAACATTACGAAAACGCGGCTATATTTCAATTTTGATGTTCACTACTTGGAGTACGTAGAATAAATATGTTAGTCACACAAGTAGCCTGAGCCCATAAAAATACATAATTTTGAATAAGAAGCTTGGTATTTTATACAAATATGACAACAGATAGTCGAAGTACATGTAAAATAAGACCCACATTCTTGTTCAAAAGAGAACAAACACTATTTATAATAATTGCATCTTCAATTTCTTTACTTTTGGTGTACTTTTTATGAATAAAAAGGATATGTGAGGTATAATTACCTAAAATAGAATTCACCGAAACAGTAATATGAAATTTTTAACTTGAACCTAAAGCTTGAAAAAATCAATGTAATTCTAACATTAATTATCCTGGCTAATTCATGAAATCAGTGTGAACGATATCATACATTATATATTTGTGTACGATATCCAATTCTCATTAAACAACTAGTAGGTTGTAGGTTTTAATATATACGGTTAAATTAAATCATGCGCTATAATATTTCTGCTATAGATTTCTACTGAAGTTTGTTGATCTTGAAAAAGCTGATCGTTTTGGAAGAAAGTGTGTACGTTATCTACACAGTTTTTCCACAAAAAGCAGTTGGGCGAAGTGTTTGAGGAAAGTACAGAGAACTGACGGCGGAGACTTTGTGCAGAAGAAAGCACTCATTTTGCTGTCTTCGACGGTCTTTATCTTATACAAATCCGTCATGTAATAAGGAAAATATAGGCAAAAATATTACCTGAATCGAGACGTTTTCTCGCGTGTTCGATATCCAGAAGTCACGTGGGTAGGCCACCCTGATTTGGGAAATAGTCTCTTTCTGAGATCATCCATGTGTGTCTAGTCAATTAATCTGAATTTGACGCGAATGGTATTTTATAAGTGTTTTTTTGTTTTTGTTTCTTTTTTCATAATTATTCTAAGAAACTTTAAGTTTATTTAGTTCTTTAATTTGACACTTAAATATACATTGCCGTATAAAAACTATTGATATAGATTTATCATTACATTATCACAAGAAATGCGTATCATAATATACCCTGATTTTGGCACACGCCAAGAAGACACAACGGAATGTGCTTAAAACCATCGAGAAGATATAAAAAGCTTCAGTTTTCTTGACAATGAAAGTAAAGAGTACAACTAATTAAGAGGTTTGTAGTTCGAGGCCTCTGTTTTGATTGACATGGCAACGACTTGAATAAACATTATATATTAGTTTAATGTCGTTTTGGTTCTCCACCCCTGGTTGTGGATGTTAATGCATGTATAGAATGAAACCTTGTACAGTGCAAAATATATATTAATATTTAAAAGACATAAAAATGTCAACTGTTAATTCGATACGAGTTAACGACATTCAGCAAAATTAGATCATTTTTCAGAGTAAAAGAAATGTACTTTAAAACAAGTTTCCTAACAAATTACAATTACCACCACCTAAAAACTGCCTTTAAATATGTTTAAACTGACAGCTTATTTCAGACACGCTCGGAATGTATCACAATAATTTTACTGGGTTATTTTCAAAAATACAACTTCGGTACTTATGTTGCATGTTAATTGTACAGAAATCGTCACAATTTTCTTTAGCAGATTATTAATCAACTTGGAGGAAATTTGTGTACAGTAGTTTAAATTTCTTTGCAATTATATCATTGTCAATATTTTTCTTTGTAAAATAAAATGTCCTGCTTCATGAAGTATTCTCCACTCTGACGTAAGAGTATGCCCGTATTAAGTCACTTTCAGACAAATATCACCTGTTCGGAATTGAATGTTAAAACTTTACAGTTAAGTCATGTTTAGATCAAATTTCAAGATATGTAAAACTGGTCGGATTTTTTCACTTAAAAACGTACTTTTTTAAACAATTAATACTATTTACAGAGTCAATTACGCGTTCACCGTAAATGTCATGCACGGACTTCTCATGATTCAACTGCATTGTTTCGGTCGCTTACGCATAACTTTAAATTTAATCTTTGACAAGAGCATACGTGTGTCGACAATTTGGCTCAGTGGTTAGAGCATTGGACTAGCTAGAGCATTGGACTAGCATCGGAGCGACTCGGGTTCGATTCCCACTACAGGCACTTGAGATGTTTGTGTAGACAGTAGAAGTAGGACTGGTCTGGAAATTGTTATAGACCTCTAAAGCGGTCTATAAGGTGTTTATAGACCTCATCGGAACAAAGAAGCCGGTAGGTAATCCTGCACAATCATTACAAAACCGGTATCGGGTATATACATACATACGCAGCATATACACTTAAAACTATTTACATTATAGGTCTGAACTGTCTGAAGATCGACATTGATGTGTATAATTTATTTTTATCTCGACAAAGTACAACACAGCTGGTTTCATGTATTTATTTTGAATTGATGTATCTGGTCTTCGTATGTCGGTCATGGCGGATTTTTTTTTTCAAACGCGGAAAATACCGCTTATTATCGATGTTGTCTTCCACATTGAACTATAAGGTTCGTTACCAATTTTGCTTTCAATTGTTAGAAAACCAACACGCAGTGATTGTTTTTGTTTGGAAATAATCAAACTACCTGTGCCCATGGAAATGGGAAAATAAGCGCGACAAATCCAGAAATTGGGAAAATAATGGCAAGCTTGTTTTTTTCTTAGGTTGTTGATTTTTTTGCCTTTTCTACTGAAATATCTGTAAGACGAATGGACTAGCTAGTTCTTGACTGACTCGTTTTCACTTTGTGATAAAGACTTTATGAATTTTGAAAACAATGTATGTCAGAAGGGGAAATGTGAAATATATTTGGGAAATAATGATCATTTTTGGGGGAAAATGGAAGGATTTTTGCAAGGAAACAGCCCATATTCGTCACTAAAAATGGCCAAAAAAAATCAGTCTCGGCAATATTTATTCAAAACTACATGCAGTATCTTGTCAAAATACAACTGAAAGTTTTGTCCCTATAGAATCGTTAACGTGTAACGTCTGGTAATACCTATTACATGTATGTATAATGCCTTTCTTCTATTTCAACCTTTACCCTGATTGTGAAAGTGCTTCTGCTTTTGCGACTAGTGCATACCAAGATCTGCCTGCACGTCCGTGCAGTCAGATCATGGTATGCACTGTTCGCCATTCAGTCTGTATCTTTTTGTAAGCATCCGTTTTAACAGTTAATGGTACTGTCCAAGTTGAAAGATGGACAAGTTCATTATAGAAATTTAGCAGGGTAAGGGTTAAGAGCGCAGCTTGCTGCATTTCGTTCTTGTTACACAGAGAATAGAAACCTAAGATAATGCACCAGATTTTGTAATAAAAAGCTTTATTGTCCAGTTTAGATGTTATGTTGATTGCTATTTTAGCGCACCAATTATGACCGATGTTACTCTATTGACATGCTTTCAGGACACTGTTATATTATAGCACTAAGTCTTGTTTAGTAATTCCTTTCTTCTGCACATGTGTATCGGACAATTCTGTAAAGAGCGCTGTAGGACCACTAGACTTACAAAGTCTGTTGAGATCAAGTTTTCTTGCATACCAGACGGGGATTTCCGGTATTTTTACCAGTGCTGGAAAAATCCATCTTACACCCCGGGGTGTAAGATGACTCTCGTGCTGTAAATGACGTATTACGAACTACATGTATGTAGAAGGTTTGTAGTAATTTACATTTTATTTTAAAAAAACGGAATGAAAAATCAATACCTTGACAGTTCCTATTTGTTCCTGATGGTAAATTTCTCGATTCAAAACACGTTATTTTATCATAAATTCATAACGTTACGCTGCAACTGATAAAACAAAACCGAAACTAAACATTGTTATTTGTTTTGAAACGTCATGACGTCTTTCCTGTTTACGGACGTTGGTTTCCCGCGCTTTGTTTAAATACACTGCCATAAGAAATAGTTCTAAAAAGAAAGCCGTCCGATTAATTTTATTTTCATTATTATTTCTTGAAATCGGTATGCAAGAAAAAGATTCTGTCACTGGTTATATGTGCAGATGAAAATATCCGGCTCTCGGATCACTGTTTAGGCGGTAACTCGGTAGGAACCTCGTTACCGCCTAAACAGTTACCCTCGAGGCCGGATATTACCATCTGCACCTACAACTAGTGAAAGAATCTTATAATCTGTAATAGTTTATTCTTTCTTCATACTGACACTGATATTTTCTAAGAAAACCATTTTCTCTCTAGGCTCATCTCAACAGACTTATAAAATGCGATTCTGGGGTTATATAATGTCACGAAGAGCGATTAGTACCACCTGTCAATAGCCACCCTAAACTGACCGGGTAACAAGATTAATTGAACTATTTCAAATCACCTGTACCAGATGTTTGATTTTTCTCTAGAAATGAAAGAAAGTAAAGCCTTTACCACATTGTAAATTCCCTGCAGAAGTATGCTCAAGCATTTATAGTTGCTGAATAGCTGACGTTAAATCTTTTTAACATTTACACCCTCCAAAATAGTTTTATTACTTTCGTTGTTATTGACAATATGACAGGAGTTTATGTTTTTATCATAATATCATTAGAACTGTTTAAGAAATCGTTAGATATATTTCTGTGGTCAATTAATATAGATATATTTAGTAATATGAATTTTTACAGAACCAATAATAGACAGTACATGATTGTATATCATTAAAATTTCCTGTTTATCTAATTGATTATATATTTGTAAATGATTAAACATTTCCCTTCTTTCAATGTCTCCCACAAAGTTCATAAGTATAGATTAAAGACACATTTGACCAAGTTCTGAATTTGACAGATCACTAGTCAATAATTAAGTATTGTTTTATTAGATATTTTTGAACTTTTTATGTTCTATTTTTGGTATTTTTTGGGGGTATGTAGTTGGGGTATAGTCACACTGTCACAGTTTGCTCATGCGGTGGTATTTAATGGTAGAGGAAGACCCAAGTTGCACCTCTAGGCATTGTTCCAGGCATGGTCAGACATCAGGTTAAAATCGCCGACATTCCATATATAAGCCACCCGGACGGTTTATGAGCATGAAGAATTCAAACATCTCATGTGAGGTTTCGAACCTTTACCATTCGGCTATGGAGGCCTCTCGTGAAATTATGTAGACAGTGCAGTATGATTAAAGTATATCATGAAAGTTACTAAATGTAATGACCGCCAGTTATTGTTTTGATTAATAAACTTCTCTCATTAAAGGCACTGACCTACAAATTTTGGCTAAAAATAATCTTTCTTTAAAATTGAAGTTTGGTCATATAATGACCATTTAAATACGAGTTTTTGTTTCTAAACAATGTTTAATTTGCTCAATCAAGAAAAAAAGATGCCAGAGTCGGGAATCGAACCCGGGCCGCCACGGCAATGAAAATTTTCCTGCTGCCACGGAGGAATATGTATACAACGATATTTATAATTAGGCAGTTTACATCGAGTAAAACGTTACAAACGCTTTTCAATTTCCTATGTAAAAATTAGTAGAAACAACCAATTCCCATGTGTTTCAATAACATATAGTCCGTCAGTAATTAATTCATAGCTTTCTTGAGAGGTATAGCATTAATTTCTTGATACCTAAAATTTTCTCTTTTTTCGTATGACAGTGATTTTGATAATATCTGTTTGGTGTTATCATCATTTCTTTTTCTACAAACAGGTCAAGTATTAAGTAGTTACAGGAAATTACTGTAACTGCATCTAAATCATGATTTAACATGACAATAAACTATTGGTACTTTTTTGTATTAAATACTCATTTCTACTTCATTTGCATTTTAAAGATGATACATTTATGAAAGATTATTAAAGTATAAAGTTGATAAACACCTGTAATAAAAGGTTGGCAAGCATTTCTATACAGACTGTGAAGGTCATTAAGGATTCTATGATCCAGGGCACTGGAGTCAATCAAGGGTTATGTTACATCATGAACATATTTCCAATGATCTCTAATGAGATGGTGATTATTATAGCTGGGATGTAAACTGCCCAGCTCAGATCGCATTTGTCCAGTCGTTAGAGTCAGAGGTTAGAGATATTGTAAATTTTTTCAGAAAGTGCTATCAAAGAGGATTGATTTTATGGCGAAGTGCTTTACATTTATGACTCTAACGACTGATGCCAGTCTATAGGACCACATTCGTGACAGATCGCATTTGTATCAGGTGTGTGAACGCGATAGTGACCACATTTTTTGTTAATTTTAACTAAACTTGCAAACAACTTATATAACTAATAAGATTTCGATTCCTTTCAAAAACAACCGTATTGCACCATTTGACTTGAAATTACAGTCCCTGAATTGGCAAAAAATGCTGATTTTATCCCTGTCAACACAGTGAAGACTATATTTTTGGGGTCATAACTCTTAAGACAATTTTTATAAAACTTATATAGGATCTCATTTCCTTTAAAACCAGCCATATTGCGCCATTTATCTCGGAGTTATGGCTGAAAATGTCATGTTATGTTATGTTATTTCAGTCTTGTGAATACAATAGAGACCATATTTATAATTTCATTTTGACCAAACTTGTGTAGAAGTTATGCGATAACTATAACATACCGGTTCCTTGCGAAAACCAGCTATATAGCACCATTTGTCCTGCAGTTTTAGCACAAAAAATGACAAAATTTGCTGACTCCAGCATTGTGAACATGACAGATCACATTTATTATTTGATTTTGACCAAACTTGCATTGAAATTATATATCATTATGATCTTTGATTTTTTTCTCGAAGAATAGCCACATCACGCAATGTGTCTTAGAGTTATGACTCCAAAAATCGCAGATTTAATCACATGTTTAGTGTAGTATTACCCACGAGAATGTGAGCGATAGTGGACCATGACGACCCTCTTGTTGAATAGATGGAATTTCCGGTCAGGTTAATATCTTTGTACTGGTTTGTTATCTGGCAATTAAACTTGGCAAGAATACCGTTATCATGACTGGTATGTTCATAGTAGGATGGTACTACATGTACATGTCACTTATAAATTCCCATACCGGTTTTGGTTTGTAAGATTTCATTTTTAAAAAATACATGAATATATGAATATGTTTGATTAAAGGGGAAGTTGCACACCACATGCAATTCTTGTTTAACTTCTTATAATCGGCAATTCGCTGGTTGTATCGCTTTAAAAACAAAAAAATGACAAAGCAGACAAGGCATTCAGCTTACATAGAAAGTCTTGTAAAGCTTGTTCCGTAGAACACCGGGGATAAAAAATTTAACTTCCC
>NW_026462287.1:0-35862 GCF_021730395.1 Mercenaria mercenaria | reverse complement strand
CGGCCAGGACCAGTGTTACTAATGGTTTTTAAGGTTCAATACATTTGAAAACGGCAGCATGAAAACCTGACCAAATTCGAGTGTGCGCAGGCTGGTCTGTAGCCCTGTGACGCAAAGCCTCTATGTTGGTTTTCTCCTTATAAAATCTTTATGTTAAAAAATTTTTTTTTGCTTATGGGATTTTGTCAGCACAGGGAATGAAAAACTAAAAAACATAAAATATTTTGTAAGTGTTTGTTTAAAATTTTTGACCTGCTCTTTTGATATCAAATTTTTTTTTTTGGTTTTTGTTGCGTGTTTTGTTAGTGTTTTCTTTAGCCAAAAATATGAAAACCTAAAAAACTAAAGTATTCGTTAGGTTTTGTTAACTAATTTTATATCAGTTTGTTGGTATTTCGTTAGCAATGTTTTTTTTGGTGTTTTGTTTGTGTTTTTTTTACCTATTTGGGATGTATTTTTACTAATAAAACTCAACAAAACACAGTGTAGTATTTGTTTTGTTTAAGTGTTTTGTTTTCCCCCCTTTTTTTTGTTTGGGTTTTTTTTTGGGTGTTGCCCCATAAAAACAAAAGTTTTTCTTTTTTTTTGTGGGTGTTCCCCAATAAAAATAAAATTTTTTTTTTTTTTTTTTGTGTGTGGGTTGCCCCATATAAACTAAAAATTTTTCTTTTTTTGTGTTTAATTGGGCCCAATAAAAATCATAAAGTTTTTCCGTATACGCATGCCTTTTTGAAAATATTCATTTTTGTTTGTTGCCCCCCTACAAAATTTTTAAAAGTTTTCCCGTGTGTTTTGTCCCATACAAAAAAAAATTTTTTCTTTTTTGTGTGTTGCCCCATCAAAAACAATTTTTTTTTTTTTTGTGTGTTGCCGAAAATTCATGTATTTTTTTTCGGGGACAGTGGCTTTTTAAAAAACCTTAAATTTTTCTTGGTGTTGCCCCTACAATATGAAGGTTTTTCCCGTGTGTGTTGTCCCATACAAAAATTAAAAATTTTCATTTTTTTTGTTGTTGCCCCCTACAAAACATAAAATCAAACCGTTTTTTTAAAACTAGGGGGGCGGCAGGGGGTTTGGGCAGGTGGGGGGCGGGCGTTTTTTTTTTAAAATTTTTTATTTTTTTATTGTTGTCCCTAAAAAAACTTAAAATTTTTCTTTTTTTTTTTGTGTTGCCCCCTATAAAACTTTAAATTTTTTTTTTTTGTGTGTGGCCCCCCTATAAAAAAAAGTTTTTATTTTTTTTTTTGTTGTTGCCGAATAAAATCATAAAAATTTTTCCGTTTACGTGCGCTTTTTGAAACATTTTCATTATTCTTGTTTGTTGTCCCCATACAAACTTAAGAGTTTTTCCCGTGTGTGTTTTTCCCATAAAAACATAAAGTTTTTTATTTTTTTGTGTGTGGGCCCCCTTAAAAATAAAGTTTTTCTTTTTTTTTGTGTGTTGCCGAAAAAAAATATGAAGTTTTTTCACGTAGGGCCCCTGCGCTTTTTTAAAACACATTGATTTTTTTGTTTGTTTTTTTCCCCTACAATATGAAGAGTTTTTCCCTGTGTGTTGTCCCATAAAACATAAAATTTTTTCATTTTTTTTGTTTTTCCCATATAAAAAAAAATTTTTTTGTTTTTGTTGTGTTTCCCCATACAAAACTCAAGAGACTTTTCATATTTTTGCACCAAACAAAAGATTAAGTATGAACCAAACCGTTAAAAAAAGGTGGCGGGAGGGGTTTGGGCCGGTGGGGGCGAGCGCGAGCGTTTTTCTAAAAAATTTTTATTTTTTTTTTGTGTTGTCCCTTTAAAAATTAAAAGTTCTCATTTTTTTTGTGTTGTCCCCCTGCAAAACTTAAAAATTTTTTAATTTTTTTTTGTGTTTGCCCCTTATAAAAAATAAAGGGTTCCCTTTTTTTTTTGTTATGCCGAATAAAATCGTAAAAGTATTTTCCCGGGATAAGCGTGGTGTTTTTGAAACATGCTTTTTTTGGTGTGCCCCCTACAATACAAAGAGTTTTAAGGGGTGTTATCCCAACAAAACATAAAATTTTTCAATTTTTTTTTTTTTTTTTTTCCCCCTACAAAATTAAAAAAAAAATTTTTTTTGTGTTTCCCCCTACAAAACTAAATTTTTTTATTTTTTTTTTGTGTCTTGCCCCCTACAAAAAAATAAAATTTTTCATTTTTTTTTGTGTTGCGAAGAAAAAAAAGTTTTTTTATGGTATGCGTGCGTGCTTTTTGAAAGTTATTACCCTTTTTTGGTGTTCCCCCTACAATATAAAAATTTTTTTCCAGGGGGTGTTGTCAATATCATGAATATAGAAACGATATTATTTCAGGCAAGCACCAGTGCCCTTCCTAAGCAAGCTCCCGCACCCGCTGAAACAACCCAAAAAGAACCTTCCTCCCGCATGCCTCCTCCCCATCCCGGGGATAACCAATCAAAGCACAGCAAAGGGGAGGCAAAAGGGTTTTATGGTCGTATTAAAAAATTTCAAAAACAAACAATCAAGCATGAAAAAATCCGCCCTAATGCTGACGGGTTTAAGGTACGGCCTGCGCTTTTTTCAAACTTTCATTTTTTCTTGTGTGTTTTCCCCTATAAAAATAAAGAGTTTTCCCCAAAGATGTTGCCCCATACAATATTAAAGAGTTTTTCCCCGTGTGGTTGCCCCAAACAAAACTTAAAATTTTTCTTTTTTTTGTGTGTGTTGCCCCATATAAAACATAAAGTTTTCTTTTTTTTTTGTGTGTGTTGCCCATATAAAAAATAAAGTTTTTATTTTTTTTTTGTGTGGTTGCCCCCTATAAAAATAAAGTTTTTCATTTTTTTGTGTGTTTAAATTTCCGAAAAAAACATTTGTTTTTTCCCTATCCATGGCCCTTTTTTAAAACATATTCTTTTTTCTTGTTTGTTTTCCCATACAATATTTAAGAGTTTTTCATGGTGTTGTCCCCTACAAAAAAAAATTTTTCATTTTTTTTTTGTGTTGCCCCCTACAAAACATAAAGTTTTTCATTTTTTTTGTGTGTTGCCCAATAATTCATATTTTTTTTTTCGGGGAACGGTGCTTTTTGAAAAACATTAATTTTTCTTGTGTGTTGCCCCCCCTACAATACGAAAAGTTTTCCGGTTGTTGTCCCCTACAAAAACATAAAAATTTCATTTTTTTTCTGTTGCCCCATACAAAAAATAAAATCAAACCGTTTTAAACTAGGGGGGGCAGGGTTGGGCGGTGGGTGCGGGCGTTATTTTTTTTTTAAAAACTTTTTCTTTTTTTTTTTTTTTGTTGTCCCATAAAAAAACTTAAAAAATTTTTTTTTTTTTTGTGTTTGCCCCATATAAAACATAAAGTTTTTCATTTTTTTGTGTGTGGCCCCATATAAAAAAAAAAGTTTTTCTTTTTTTTTTTTTGTTGCCCAATAAAGTCATAAAGTTTTTCACGTATACCCTCGCTTTTTTAAAAATATTCATTATTCTTTTTTGTTGCCCCAACAAAACTAAGGTTTTCCGGTGTTTGTCCTCAAAACAAAAGTTTTTATTTTTTTGTGTGTGGCCCCCCCTATAAAACTAAAGTTTTTTTTTTTTTTGGTGGTTGCCGAATAAAAACATGAAGTTTTTTTCACAGTGACGCGTTTGCCTTTTTGAAAAAACATTGATTTTTCTTGTTTGTTTCTCCCCAAAAATATGAAAAGTTTTCCAGTGTGTGTTGTCCCCTACAAAACTAAAATTTTTCATTTTTTTTGTGTTTTTCCCTTAAACATAAAGTTTTTTATTTTTGTTGTGTTGCCCCTAAAAACTCAAAGGGGTTTTTTATTTTGCACCAAACAATAAAATTAAGTTGAACTCAAAAACCCTTTAAATAGGGGGGGCGGGGTTGGAAAGGTGGGTGCGGCGCGAGCGGTTTTTTTAAAAAATTTTTCATTTTTTTTATGTTTTTTCCCATGTAAAACTTTAAAAATTTCTTTTTTTTTTGTTTTGTTTCCCCTGCAAAACTTAAAAAATTTTTTAATTTTTTTTTTTTGTGTTGCCCCCCATAAAAAATAAGGTTCCCTTTTTTTTTTGTAAAGCCCCGGGAAAAAATCGTAAAATATTTTTCCGGGATAAGGTTTTTCGGGGGTTTTTGAAAATAGTATTTTTCTTGTGTGCTCCCCCCTCAATACTAAAAGTTTCCCGTGGTGTTTCCCTACAAAACATAAAATTTTTCAAATTTTTTTGTTTTTTTTCCCCCAAAATTTAAAAAAATTTTTTTTGTGTTTGCCCCTACAAAAATAAAATTTTTTATTTTTTTTGTGTCTTTCCCCCTACAAAACATTTAAAAATTTTTTATTTTTTGTGTGTTGCCCAAGAAAAACTTAAGTTTTTCAGGTATGGTGCGTCTTTTTTTAAAGTTATTACCCTTTTTTTGTGTGTTGCCCCCATACAATACTAAAAAGTTTTCCCGGGGTGTTGTCAAATCATGAATGATAGAATCGATTCTATTTCAGGGCAAGCACCAGTGTCCCTTCCCTAAGCAAGCTCACGCACCGCTGTAAATAACCAATAAAACACTTCCCCCACATGCCTCCTCCAACATCCAGGGAAAAACCATTCCCGCACAGCAAGGCAGGGCAACAAGTGTAATGTGTCGTATTTTAAAATTACAAGACAAACAATCGAGCATGAAAAAGTCCAGCCGTAGTGCGACGGGGTTTCTGGTTGCGGTGCGTTTTTTTCAACATTTTTATTTTTTTGTGTGTTGCCATATAATATAAAAAGTTTTCCCAAAGTATGTTGCCCCTACAATATTAAAGAGTTTCCGTTGTGTTTCCCCCAAAAAAAAACTTAAAAATTTTTTTTTTTTGTGTGTGTGTTGCCCCTTTAAAAAAAAAAAAGTTTTTTTTTTTTTTTTGTGTGTGTGTTTCCCCATTAAAAAATTTTAAGTTTTTTTTTTTTTTTGTTTTGTTGCCCCCCTATAAAACATAAAGTTTTTCATTTTTTTTTTGGGGTTAATTGCCCAATTTAAAAAAATAAAGTTTTTCCGTATACGCATGCCTTTTTGAAAATATTCTTATTCTTGTTTGTTGTCCCCCTACAAATTTTTGAGTTTTCAGGTTTTGGTTTTCCCATACAAAAAATAAAATTTTCATTTTTTTTTGTGTTTTCCCCTACAAAAATTTAAAGTTTTTCATTTTTTTGTGTGTTTCCCAATAAATCATAGTTATTTTTTTAGGTAGACATGGCTTTTTGAAAAAAACATTAATTTTTTTTTGTGTGTTGCCCCTCAATATGAAAGTTTTCCAGTGTGTGTTTTCCCAAAAAAAACAAAAAATTTTTTTTTTTTTTCTGTTGCCCCATAAAAACATAAACTCAAACCGTTTTTAAAATAGGTGGCGGCAGGGGTTGGAAAGGTGGGTGCGCGCGCGTTATTTTTTTTAACATTTTTCATTTTTTTTTTGTTGCCATAAAAAAAATTAAAATTTTTCATTTTTTTGTGTGTTTTCCCCAATAAAAATAAGTTTTTCATTTTTTGTGTGTGGCCCCTATTTAAAAAATAAAGTTTTTTTTTTTTTTTGGGTTGCCGAAAAAGTCATAAAGTTTTTCCGTAACGCATGCGCTTTTGAAAAATATTCTTATTTTGTTTGTTTTCCCCAACATATTTAAGAGTTTTCCAGTGTGTGTTGTCCCATAAAAACAAAAGTTTTTTTATTTTTTTGTGGTGGCCCCATTAAAACATAAGTTTTTTTTTTTTTTTGTGTGTTGCCGAATAAAAACAGAAGTTTTTTACAGTAGAGCGGGCGCTTTTGAAACCATTGATTTTTTTTGTTTGTTGTCCTACAATACGGAAGGTTTTCCCCGTGTGTGTTGTCCCCTACAAAAAAATAAAATTTTTATTTTTTTGTGTTTTCCCATATAAAAAATAAAGTTTTTTCGTTTTTGTTTTTTTTTTGCCCCCTACAAAACTCAAGAGACTTTTTATTTTTGCACCAAACAATAAGATTAAGATGAACTCAAAAAGTTTAAATGGTGGCGGCAGGGGGGTTTGGGCGGTGGGGGGGGTGGCGACGTTTTTTCAAAAACTTTTTCTTTTTTTTAGGTTTGTCCATGTAAATTAAAAGTTCTCATTTTTTTTTTGTGTTGTCCCATGCAAAACTTAAAAAAATTTTTTTAATTTTTTTTGTGTTGCCCATATAAACAAAAAGGTTCCTTTTTTTTGTGTAATGCCGAATAAAATGTAAATATTTTCGGGTTTGCGTGCTTTTTTGAAAAAAAGTCATTTTTTTTGTTGCTGCCCCTACAATATAAAGAGTTTTCCGTGTGGTTATCCCAACAAAACATAAAATTTTTCAATTTTTTTGTGTTTTTTTTTCCCTTCAAAATTTAAAAAAAAACATTTTTTTTGTGTTTTGCCCAAAAAACATAAAATTTTTTTTTTTTTTTGGTTTGCCCCCTACAAAAAATAAAATTTTTTTTTTTTTGTGTGTTGCCGAAGAAAAACATAAAGTTTTTCATGGTTGGGCGTGCTTTTTGAAATTATTCCTTTTCTTGTGGGGTTGCCCCCATCAATACTAAAGAGTTTTCCCGTGTGTGGGTCAATACATGAAGTCAGAAATTGATAAACTATTTCAGGCAACACCGTGTCCCTTCCTAAAAAGTCCACGCCCAGCTGTAAATAACCAAAAGAACACTTCCTCCAGATCCTCCCCCAACATCCAGGGGATCAACCCAAACACCACAGCAAGGGAGAGGACAACAATGTATTGTGTCGTATTTAAAAAAACAAGACAAACAACTCAGAGCAGAAAAAGTCCCGCCGTAAGTGCGAGGGCTTTCTGGTACCGCGGGGCGCTTTTTTTTAAACTTTTTTATTTTTTTTGGTGTTTCCCATATAAAAATAAAAGGGGTTTTTCCCAATGATGTTTCCCCCTAATTTTTAAAGGTTTCCCAGTGTGTTGCCCCCAAAAAAAAACTTAAAATTTTCTTTTTTTGTGTGTGTGTTTCCCATTAAAACTAAAGTTTTTCTTTTTTTTTTGTGTGTGTTGCCCCATATAAAAAAATAAAGTTTTTCATTTTTTTTTTGTGTGTGTTCCCCATATAAAACATAAAAGTTTTTTTTTTATTTTTTTTTTGTTTAAATTTCCGAAAAAATAAAAGTTTTTCAGTATAGCTGCGCTTTTTGAAACATATTCATTTTTTTTTTTGTTGTCCCCATACAAAATTTTAAGGGGTTTTCCGTGTGTGTTTTTCCCCTCAAAAAAAAAAAAATTTTTCATTTTTTTTGTGTTGCCATAAAAACATAAAATTTTTTTATTTTTTTTGTGTGTTGCCCGAATAAATCTATTATTTTTTTCCGGGAGACCTGGCTTTTTTTAAACAATTTTTTTTTTGTGTGTTGCCCCCTACAATATGAAAAAGTTTTCCAGTGTGTGTTGTCCCCTACAAAAAATAAAATTTTATTTTTTTGTTGTTGCCCCATCAAACATAAAATCAAACGTTTAAAAAATAGGTGGCGGAGGGGTTGGACAGGGGGGTGCCGGCGTTATTTTTTTTAAAACACTTTTTTCATTTTTTTATGTGTTGTCCCCAAAAAAAAACTTAAAAAATTTTTTTTTTTTTTGTGTGTTGCCCCCTATAAAACATAAAGTTTTTCTTTTTTTTTTGTTGGCCCCCCCTATAAAAAATAAAATTTTTTTTTTTTTTGTGTGTTGCCCAATAAAGTCATAAAGTTTTCACGTATAGCATGGTTTTTTTAAACAATTCATATTCTTGTTTGTTGTCCCCTAAATATTAAAAGTTTCCAGTGTGTGTTGTCCCATAAAAAAATAAAGTTTTTATTTTTTTTTTGTGGCCCCCTATAAACATAATTTTTTTTTTTTTTGTGTGTTTCCCAATAAAATCATGAAGTTTTTTTCACAGTAGACGCGTCGTTTTGAAACACATTTTTTTTCTTGTTTGTTGCTCCAACAATACGAAGGTTTTTTCCCGTGTGTGTTGTCCATAAAAAACATAAAATTTTTATTTTTTTGTGTTTTCCATATAAAACTAAATTTTTTTTAGTTTTTGTTGTGTTGCCCCAACAAAACTCAAGGACTTTTTATTTTTTGCACCAAAACAAAATTTAATAGAAAACCAAAACCCTTTTTTAAACGGTGGCGGGAGGGGTTGGACAGGTGGGGGGTGCGCGAGCGTTTTCTAAAATTTTTCATTTTTTTTTTGTTTTTCCCCTGTAAAATTAAAAATTTCATTTTTTTTTTTTGGGCCCATGCAAAACTTAAAATTTTTCAATTTTTTTTTTGTGTTTCCCCATATAAAACTTAAAATTTTTTTTTTTTTGTTTAATGCCGAAAAAACGTAAGTTTTTCCGGTTAAGCTGCGTGTTTTTGAAACATAGTCTTTTTCTTGTGGTGCCCCCCTAAAACTAAAAAGTTTTCCATGTGTTTATCCCATACAAAACATAAAAATTTTTTATTTTTTTTGTGTTTTTTCCCCATCAAAATTAAAAAAAATCATTTTTTTTTGTGTTGCCCCCTAAAAACAAAAATTTTTCATTTTTTTTTTTTGTTTGGCCCCCTCAAACATAAAAATTTTTTATTTTTTTTTTGTGTTGCGAGAAAAACTAAAGTTTTTTTTTGGTATCGTGCGGCTTTTTGAAAGTTTTTACCTTTTCTTTTGTGTTGCCCCATTTTCAATACTAAAAGTTTTCCCGGGGTGTTTCAATATCTGAATGATCAAATTTATACTATTTAGGGGCAGCAGCCCCGTGTCCCTTTTTCCTAAGCAAGCCCACGCACCAGCTGTAAAAAACCAATAAGAAAACTTCCCCCAGTGCCCCCTCCCAACACCCGGGGATACCAATACAGCACGCAAAGGGAGAGGGCACAAATGTTTTTGTGTGTATTAAAATTACAAGACAAAAAACTCAAAATGAAAAGTCCCCCGTAAGTGCTGACGGCTTTCATGGACGCGGTGGTTTTTTCAAAATTTTATTTTTCTTTTGTTTGCCCCCAATTTTAAAAAAAGGTTTTCCAATGTATGTTGCCCCCCCACAATATTAAAAAAGGGTTTTCCCCGTGTGTGTTTTCCCCAAAAAAATTTAAAATTTTTTTTTTTTTTGTGGTGTTTCCCCTATAAAACATAAATTTTTTTTTTTTTTGGGGTGTGTTGCCCCTTAAAACAAAAGTTTTATTTTTTTTTTGTGTGGTTGCCCCCTTAAAAAAAAAAGTTTTTTTATTTTTTTGTGTGTTAAATTTCCCCAATAAAATCATAAAAATTTTTCACGTTAGCATGCGCTTTTTGAAAATATTCTTATTCTTGTTTTTGCCCCTACAATTTTAAGAGTTTTCAGTGGTGTTGTCCCTACAAAACATAAATTTTTATTTTTTTGTGTGTTTTCCCCCTAAAAATCAAAAGTTTTCATTTTTTTTGTGTGTTGCCGATAATTTCTTTGTTATTTTTTTTTACGGTAGCACTGTGCTTTTTGAAAACATTAATTTTTCTTGTGGTTTTTTTTCCCCCCCCCAAAAATATGAAGAGTTTTCCCCGTGTGGTTGTCCCCACAAAACATAAAAATTTTCATTTTTTTGTCTGTTGCCCCCTACAAAAATAACTCAAAACCCTTTTTAAAAATAGGGGGGCGGAGGGGTGGACAGGTGGGGCGCCGGTTATTTTTTTTAAAAACTTTTTCATTTTTTTTATGTGTTTTTTCCCATAAAAAAAAATTAAAATTTTTCATTTTTTTGGTGTTGCCCAATAAAACATAAAATTTTTCATTTTTTTGTGTGTGGCCCCCCTATAAAAAAAAAGTTTTTATTTTTTTGTTTTTGCCGAAAAAAGTCATAAAGTTTTTTTTTAAACTATTCAATTTTTCTTGTTTGTTTTCCCCCTACAATACTTAAAAGTTTTCCCGTGTGTGTTGTCCCCTACAAAAAAATAAAGTTTTTTTATTTTTTTTTTTTGTTTGGGCCCCCCTTAAAAAAAAGTTTTTTTTTTTTTTGTGTTGCCGAAAAAATATGAAGTTTTTTTCACAGAGACGCGTGCCTTTTTGAAACACATTGATTTTTCTTGTTTGTTTCTCCCATCAATACGAAAAGTTTTCCAGTGTGTGGTCCCCTACAAAACATAAAATTTTTTTTTTTTTTGTGTTTCCCCCTATAAAAAATAAAGTTTTTTCAGTTTTTGTTGTGTTGCCCCATAAAAACTCAAGAGACTTTTTTTTTTTTGCACCCAAAAAATAGATTAATATGAACTCAAACCCTTTAAACGGTGGGGGCAGGGGTTTTGGGCAGTGGGTGGTGCGGAGCGTTTTTCTAAAAACTTTTCATTTTTTTTTTTGTTTTCCATGAAAAACTTAAAAGTTCTCATTTTTTTTTGTGTTTTCCCCTGCAAAACTTTTAAAATTTTTCAATTTTTTTTGTGTGTTGCCCCCTATAAAACATAAAAGGGTTCCCTTTTTTTTTTGTAATGCCGAATTAAAATCGTAAAGTATTTTTCCCGGTAAAGCGTGGTGTTTTTTAAAAAAGTCATTTTTCTGTGTGCTGCCCCATAAATATAAAGAGTTTTCCCGTGTGTGTTATCCCCCACAAAACATAAAATTTTTCAATTTTTTTGTTTTTTCCCCATACAAAAATTAAAAAAAATCATTTTTTTGTGTGTTTCCCCATACAAAACATAAAATTTTTATTTTTTTTTTTGTCTTGCCCCCATCAAAAAAAAAAATTTTTTATTTTTTGGTGTTGCCGGGGAAAAAAATAAAATTTTTCTTGGTAGCGGCGTGCTTTTTTAAAGTTAATTTCCCTTTTTTTGTGTGTTGCCCCATACAATACTAAAAAGTTTTCCAGGTTGTTTTCAATATATGAATATCGAAATCTGATATTATTTTTTAGGACAAGCAGCCAGTGTCCCTCCCCAAGCAAGCTCCAGCAACGTAAAAAACCCAAAAAGAACACTTCCCCCGCATGCCCCCTCCAACATCCCGGGGGTCACCAATCACAGCCAGCAAGGCAGAGGACAACAAGGTTTAAAAGTGTCGTATTAAAATTTCAAGACAAAAAAACTCAAGGGGATGAAAAAGTCCCGCCGTAAGTGCTGACGGGGTTTCATGGTGCCGGCGCTTTTTTTTAAACATTTTTATTTTTCTTGTGTGTTGCCCAATTTTAAAAAAAGTTTTCCAATTTTGTGCCCATACAATATTAAAAAATTTCCCTTTTTGTTCCCCAAACAAATTAAAATTTTTTTTTTTTTGTGTGTGTTTCCCCCTATAAAACATAAAGTTTTTTTTTTTTTTTGTGGTGGTTGCCCCATAAAAACATAAAATTTTTCATTTTTTTTTTTGTGTGTTGCCCCCTATAAAACATAAAGTTTTTTTATTTTTTTGTTTTGTTAATTGCCGAATAAAATTTATAAAGTTTTTTACGTATCGCATGCGCTTTTTGAAACTATTTTATTTTTGTTTGTTTTCCCATACAAAATTTAAGAGTTTTCAGTGTGTGTTTCCCATACAAAACATAAAATTTTTCATTTTTTTGTGTGTTTTCCCCCTACAAAAAAATAAAGTTTTTCATTTTTTTTTGTGTGTTGCCGAATAATACATAGTTATTTTTTTCACGGTTTGAACGTGGCTTTTTGAAAAACATTAATTTTTCTTGTGTGTTGCCCCCATCAATATGAGAGTTTTTTCCGTGTGGTTGTCCCCTACAAAACATAAAAAAATTTTATTTTTTGTTGTTGCCCCCTACAAAAATAAAAATAACGTTTTTAAACTAGGTGGCGGCGGGGGTTTGGGGAAAGGGGGGTGCGCGCGCTTTTTTTTTTAAACATTTTTTATTTTTTTTTTGTTGTCCCATAAAAAAAACTTAAAAAATTTTTTATTTTTTTGTGTTTGCCCCCTATAAAAAATAAAGTTTTTCATTTTTTTGTGTGTGGCCCCCCAAAAAAACAAAAGTTTTTCATTTTTTTTTTGTTTTTGCCGAATAAAGTCATAAAGTTTTTCCGATAGCATGCGCTTTTTTAAACATTTCATTAAATTTTGTTTGGTCCCATACAATACTTAAAAGTTTTCCCCGTGTGTGTTGTCATACAAAACATAAAGTTTTTCATTTTTTTGTGTGTGGCCCCCATTAAAAAATAAGTTTTTTCTTTTTTTTTTGTGTGTTGCCCAATTTTAAAACTGGGTTTTTTCAAGTAGCGCGTGGCTTTTTTAAAAAACATTAAATTTTTTTTTGTGTGTTGCCCCCTACAATACTGAAAATTTTCCCCGGTGTGTTGTCCCCTAAAAAAATAAAAATTTTTCCCTTTTTTTTCTGTTGCCCCATACAAAACTAAACTCAAACCCTTTAAAAATAGGTGGCGGCAGGGGTTGGAAGTGGGTGCGCGCCCCGTTTTTTTTTTTAAACACTTTTTCATTTTTTATGTGTTGTCCCCTAAAAAAAACTTAAAATTTTTCTTTTTTTGTGTGTTGCCCCCCTTAAAAAATAAAGTTTTTTTTAAATTTTTTTGTGTGTGGCCCCCTATAAAACATAAATTTTTTTTTTTTTTTGTGGTTGCCAAAAAAAGCATAAAGTTTTTCAGTATACGCATGCGCTTTTGAAACATATTTTTTTTGTTTTTTGTCCCTACAATACTTAAGAGTTTTTGGTGTGTTGTCCCTACAAAAAAAAGTTTTTCATTTTTTTTGTGTGTGGCCCCCCTATAAAACATAAAGTTTTTTTTTTTTTTTTTTGTGTTTGCCGAAATAAAATCATGAAATTTTTTTCAAGTGACCGTGCGTTTTTTGAAACACTTTATTTTTTGTTTTGTCCCTAAATACTGAAGGTTTTCAGTGTGTGTTGTCCCATACAAAAAAAAAAATTTTTTTTTTTTTTGTGTTTTTTTCCCCAAAAAAACATAAAGTTTTTTCAGTTTTTTTTGTGTTTTCCCCCTACAAAAACTAAAGATTTTTATTTTTGCACCCAAAAAATAAGATTAAGTATGAAAACCAAACCGTTTAAACTAGGGGCGGAGGGGGTTGGACGGGTGGGTGCTGCGCGAGCGTTTTTTTTAAAACTTTTTCATTTTTTTTTTTTTGTTGTCCATGTAAAACTTAAAGTTCTTTTTTTTTTTGTTTTGTCCCCTTGTCCCATGCAAAACTTAAAATTTTTTTAATTTTTTTGTGTGTTGCCCCATATAAAACTAAAAAATTTCCCTTTTTTTTGTGTAAATGCCCAATAAATCGTAAGTATTTTCGGGGTTAGCTGCGTGTTTTTTGAAACATAGTCATTTTTTTTTGTGTGCTGCCCCCTACAAAATAAAGAGTTTTCCAGTGTGTGTTTTCCATCAAAACATAAAATTTTTCAATTTTTTTTGTTTTTTTTTCCCCCTCAAATTAAAAAAAAAACATTTTTTTGTGTGTTGCCAATAAAAACATAAAATTTTTTTATTTTTTTTGTGTCTTGGCCATACAAAACATAAAATTTTTTATTTTTTTTTTGTTGCGAAAAAAAAACATAAAGTTTTTCGGGATCGTGCGTGCTTTTTGAAAATTTTACCTTTTCGGGGTTTTTCCCCCTACAATACTAAAGAGTTTTTTCCGTGTGTGTTGTCAATATATGAAAGATCAGAATTGATATCTATTTCAGGACAAAAGCCCGTGTCCCCTTCCCTAAGCAAGCTCCACGCACCACGTAAATCAACCAATAAGAACCCTTTCCCCCCGCATGCCTCCCTCCAACATCCAGGGGGGGTCAACCCCTCAGCCAGCAAGGCAGAGGACAACAATGTAATGTGTCGTATTAAAATTAAAGACAAACAACTCAGAGCATGAAAAAATCCAGCCGTAAATCTGTGGGCTTTCTGGTACGCGCGTGCGCTTTTTCAAACATTTCTATTTTTTTGTGTGTTGCCCCCTATTAATAAAGAGTTTTTCCCCAAAGTAGTTGCCCCCCTACAATATTAAAGAGTTTCCCAGTGTGTGTTTCCCCCCAAACAAAAATTAAAATTTTCTTTTTTTTTGTGTGTGTTGCCCCCCAAAAAAACATAATTTTTTTATTTTTTTTGTGTTAAAGCCCAATAAAATCATAAAAATTTTCCGTATACCTTTTCGCTTTTTTTAAAACATATTATTATTCTTGTTGTTTTTCCCCAAAAATACTTAAAAAGGTTTTCCATTGTGTTTTCCCATACAAAACATAAAAATTTTTATTTTTTTTTTTGTTGTCCCCAAAAAAAAATAAACTCAAACCGTTTTAAATTTGGGGCGGGGTTGGAAGGTGGGTGCGGTCATTATTTTTTTTTTAAAACTTTTTTCATTTTTTTGCTCATCTGATTTTTTTAAAAAAAATGATGAGTTTTTGTCACCTTAGCGGTTTCGGCTCGGCGTCGGGGTCGGCGTTCCTGGTTAATTTTATGTTTAGGTCAGCTTTTCTCCTAAACTTCAAAGTATTCTTTGAAACTTGGAATATTGTTCACCATCAAAGCGACCGTATACAAAAAAATAACTCCAACTTGCATTTTGCAAAATTGTGGCCCCCTTTGTACTTAGAAAATATCGATTTCTTTGGGTTTAAATTTTTGTTTTGGTCAAATTTTCTAAACTATCAAAGCTATTGCTTTGAAACTTGGAATCTTTTTACCACAAAAACAGACCTGTCATCAAAAAATAACTCCTCTTTCTTTTTGCAAATTTATTGCCCTTTTGGACTTGAAAATCGTTTCTTGGTTAAGTTTTATGTTTAGGTCGCTTTTATCCCAAACTATTAAAGCTAGCTTTGAAACTTGAACACTTGTTCACCATCATAAAATTGCCCTGTACACAAGAAAAATAACCCTCCCCGCTTTTTGCAAGATTAATGGCCCCTTTTGGACTTTTGAAAATATCGATTTTTGGGGTTAATTTTTTTTTTTAGGTCAACTTTTTCTTTAAAAAATATCTAAGCTATTGCTTTGAAACTTTCAACACTTGTTCACCATCATAAGCTGACTCTGTACAGCAAGCAACATAACTCCATCCTGCTTTTTGCAATAATTATTGCCCCTTTTGGACTTAGAAAATCATTTTCTTGGTTGAGTATTATGTTTAAGTCAACTTTTCTCATAAACTATCAAAGCTATTGCTTTAAAACTTGCAACAGTTTTTCACCATCATAAGTGGACACTGTACATCAAGAAACATAACTCTATTCTGCTTTTTGCAAGAATGATGGCCCTTTTTAGACTTAGAAAATCATGGGTAGGACAATATTTCTATTACACAAAAAAAATCAGATGAGCGTCAGCACCCGCAAGGCGGTGCTCTTGTTTTATGTGTTGTCCCATAAAAAAACTTAAAATTTTTCATTTTTTTGTGTGTTGCCCCATATAAAACATAAAGTTTTTCATTTTTTTGTGTGTGGCCCCCATATAAAACATAAAGTTTTTCATTTTTTTGTGTGTTGCCGAATAAAGTCATAAAGTTTTTCACGTATACGCATGCGCTTTTTGAAACATATTCATTATTCTTGTTTGTTGTCCCCATTCAATACTTAAGAGTTTTCCAGTGTGTGTTGCCCCATATAAAACATAAAGTTTTTCATTTTTTTGTGTGTGTTGCCCCATATAAAACATAAAGTTTTTCATTTTTTTTGTGTGTTGCCGAATAAAATCATAAAGTTTTTCACGTATACGCATGCGCTTTTTGAAACATATTCATTATTCTTGTTTGTTGTCCCCATACAATACTTAAGAGTTTTCCAGTGTGTGTTGTCCCATACAAAACATAAAGTTTTTCATTTTTTTGTGTGTGGCCCCCATACTAATCATAAAGTTTTTCTTTTTTTGTGTGTGTTGCCGAATAAAATCATATCTTTTTTTTCACGGTAGATGCGTGTGCTTTTTGAAACACATTAATTTTTCTTGTGTGTTGCCCCCATACAATACTGAAGAGTTTTCCAGTGTGTGTTGTCCCATACAAAACATAAAATTTTTCATTTTTTTTGTCTGTTGTCCCATACAAAACATAAAGTTTTTCAGTTTTTGTTGTGTTGCCCCCATACAAAACTCAAGAGGTTTCTCATTTTGTTTGCACCAAACAATCAGATTAAGTATGAACTCAAACCGTTTAAACTAGGTGGCGGCAGGGGTTGGACAGGTGGGCGAATTATTTGGGTTTGTTTCAGAAAAAATCGGCTGAAAACCTAACGCAACGCAGTTTCGAGTGGGCCGCTACGCAACGCAAACAAGTGGATACCATTCTCTGTCTTACTTGCCGGGTCCTATCTCTCAGTTTATAACACAGTTTTACTTCAGAAGGCAGTTTACTTACGGTACCACATATATCAAAAAATAATATAGTTACACTATTATGTGATGCGTGTAATAAGAATGGAAATTATAATATTGTTAGTACAGTCTAATGACGTAGTAACTTCGCGCACAAACTGCAACTGCCTTATATTGAAATCGGTAGCTGGAGAGAAGAAAAATTAGCAGATTGTTCCATAGACGTCGGTGCCGGTGTGGACAAAGTATAAAAATTGCTCCCCTTCCCCCTCAAATATTTTAAGATACAGGTATAACATGCATGCTAATAAAACACAAATTTAACTATTGTATGATTCTATCTCGGCTTCATTCAGTCTGATGTCACATTTTTACCGGGCTAACCTTTAGACAGTATATTGTACGCTCAATACGTGCTAGTCCGTTTGTTTTCATTTTGAAAGACAAACATACAAACTTATTTTGACATTTTTGTTTCATGGACGACAAGTTGTTTTTTTTCTCTCGTCATTTTCAACTTTCTTGTTTCTCCGCGATTCATCTCTCTGAAAATAGATGAACGCTGCATCAGACATATGAGTGAAAATAGGTACAGACAATTGATCAGTACATCTTGCCTTGGATCAGATTTTATTTATTTTGTACGAACAGCTTAGATGCACAGTATATCAGTAATGAAATAGCAATGCATGTTTTCAAGAGAGTAAATATGAACGAAGTGCAACTATACTGATTTAAAGAGTTAACCCACTTGTGATTGTTTTTGTACGCTGTTCAATACCATACGTGATGGGGTTTACATCCGTTAACTGGTTCTTGTGTTTTGCCGGGCTAATTAATATTATCTGATGATATTGATATTTGATATTCACTTTGCTTAAAGTTTGGGTTTTGACAATGTCTTCAAAAATATATGTCCACTAGAAAGCGAACATAAAAAGTGAAAAAGTGCAATACATTAGAAATGGCGGGATCAATATAATGATATAGAACGTTCTAAAGTTATATTGTATGAGATTCTAATGACTTTTTGTGACGGATAAGACTTTGCAAGTAAGACAAAGAACGGTATCCACTTGTCTGCGTTGCGTAGCGTCCCACTCGAAACTGCGTTGCGTTAGGTTTTCGGCCGATTTTTCTGAAACAAACCCGAATAATTCTATGAAAATACACATGCTTTGTTTTAAGAGGTAGCCCTATAGATAAGAAGTGTTTAAATAATTAGTTATTCCCGATAAGCACTATATATGATGCGACATTGTGGAAAACTGACAAAAATTTCCTTCACCCGCTGGACTGTACATAAGTGTTTGACTAAATGGCAAAAATCTCAGCTAAATGGACACATTTGCTAAGAAACGGAGATATTTGCGCTCCAGGTGCACCCATCGTTTTCATTCAATTCGATGTATAACAGGTATAAATTCCTTTAAATCATACGTACAGGACCGGAAATTTATACACTCGGCCATATTTCACCATCTGTTCTGTGTAAAATTTACCGCTCAAACAACGTTGGAACCACTTGATCTGATAAAGCTATGGCCAGTGTGCTTGTACTAGTATTCATGTGCATGCTAATTAATTGCACAGGTGCTTTAAATGCACAAGTCAGTGACGTAATTAGCGACGTCAGCTCAGGTTAACATAGATCTACTTAAAGAATCTGTCTGGACGAAATTAGAAAAGTGTGATTTAAGCACTGGATATGGTATATAACAAGCTTAAACCACTTGCCTGCCGTAAATATCCTTTAAAGAAGATATAACCAAATAATTATGAATAATAAGTCGAATTTGCACGACAATGTTTTATCTTGTCGTGCAAATTCGTCACCCCTGGTCAAGGTCATGCTTGGAAAATGGTGAATATTATTTGTTTCTAAATATCAACATCAAATAGAACTCTATAGTTTTGTTTATATTTCGATTAAATAAAGCCAAATTGCAATTGTAAGAAGAGTTTTACATAATTAACTTCGCTGACCATATTTATAGAAAACTAAGTGTGGTTATCGTTCAAAATGAATTTGAATGTCGAAGTTGCCCGATGAGCGTATCGGAAAAAGAAAGAGGCCTGTGGGATAAAGATGTTCTCATGACGTCACATATAAATATGACATCATAGAAATTACTCAAGGAAAATTATTTAATGACATTATGGGTTTCTCCACGCGGATATTAGTTCAATATGTCGAATCTATACACGACTGTCGAATTTACCCGAAGTTACTCTAGACATAGATCTATTCTCCCAGTGAATTTACAAGAACGCACTGGCACGTCATCAATTTTCAAACATAAATCTATGCCGAAACTCTATACACCGACGTTTAAATAGTGCTAGCGGTAATACAGCGGCTGTTACATTTTCATATTTAATCATTATAAACATGACGTGTCCCGCTAAAATAAACGCTGGGAGAGAAAATACCAAGCCTTGAAGGTTCCTGGGCTCGAACCCCAGACATCGAGATCCGTAGGCGGTCGCTATTAAAGGGTGAACCCAACAGCAAAACTGTTGGAAGTGGCCTACTGTAAACCTACTATCACTACACCACATAGAATATATCACTTCATAGTGGAAGTTTCATCCTTTAGATCTATGAACATTTTAAATAAAGGCAAGGATTAAGGTTAGTCCAAACAGGGTTAGATGCTTACTTTTTTTCTAACAATCCTGGCGGGATTCCTCCTTACAAATTCAGCTGTCCCTCCCTGGTTTCAGGAATCCCTCCCATTTTCAGTGATTTTATCGATTGTTAACACTATTTAAAAAGATTCAATAAACATATATAACCAAAGCAAATACATCTTTCTTTTATTTATATTTATTGAACATAAAGAATCGATACATTAACATTTGTAGTCCTTCAGCCATGAACTTTGAAAATAACGCGGAACCAGTCTACATACATGTATGTATTCGAGAGTAAACATCCGGACTGTGGTTAGAACAGATGACTGCAGGGGTGTAAAAAAAAATTTCACTTCACTCGCCCTGCAGGACTAGTAGCCAGTAATATCTCGACCTTAGTGAACAGCCACTCGCCCTAATAACTGACACTTTTAATACTGTCACTTTTATGAAAGGAGTATTATGTACAATAGTATTATTTCCCGAAAAATATTTATTTTGAAAAGTGTCTAAAAAATTTGGACACAATAATCATTGTCCATCCACCCGTGTTGAAAGAGATGGGAAAAAACGTTAAAGATTATCGGTAATTATTCAGTTGATAAACTAAGTAATTGACCTTGTTTTCATGATCAATTTACACCCCCTCAAAGAGCTAAAAGAAGTGTGTCAGTATCTTCGTCTGAAGTGGAGATCAAAGCGGTATTTTTGCTCGAGATTGTCATGGCATTACGTCATGTTTTCGCGCCATGTGACACATCACTGTCTGATCGTACCGCATCGGTTCTTAAAATTGCTGAGAAAAAGTTTCTTCTTTAATTTGTTATCAAAAGCGAATGTGCTATATCCCGTATAAAAGGTAAATGTCTCAAACGATAGTTACTATAGTGGATATCCTACCTTTGTGACCTATTTGCCCTCAAGGAATTTACGTTATTGTTTGACAATAAAAACTTAAATTGTTGGTCAAAAAATACATGTACAAAGATTCATTTAAAACTTATTAAAAACCGCAATGACATCACATTGCTTTATTTTAAAATCGCATTTTTATTTACGTTCACGAGGTCACGTAACCTATTCTGCCGCACTAACAGAAATCTCATCTGTTTGCCAAAAATCGTTTTACTCCATGTATTGTAATTGCTGCCGCTTTTTCATTATTTAAGATTTTTTTATTCTGTTTTTTGTTCCTTCTGGTCAAAAGTCTGAATTTTATGCCCAGAGTATTCATCATTTATTTACTTTTAGAAAGAAATAAGTAACTAAGATCGCGCTGTTTGAATTTTTACAAATGATTATATGAAAATTCGACCGTTTTTATAGAATTTTGCCTACATTTCTGTCGATATCTTATTAAAATCATTATAGAATTCAAATAGTATTATTTCTCAAGAGGTGTTGAAAACTTGAAGTGAAAATGTTAAAAAATGAATGCACTACGCACGGTTTTTGTGTACGTGTCGATGTAAATTAGATATTTAATACGATAGGTCGCACGTGCTTGTGGAATGGAAAATTACCGGCATGACGTTTTGATATCTTTACGATTCGCGGGTAAATTCCAGTCAATCCAGGTAGCAACTGAACCATCTCAAAGTTTGTTGACGTTTTGGAGTTGTAATTCCTGAATTTTGGTAAAGTAAGGACGTAAAAAAAACACTCGCCCGATCGGTCGAGTATACAGCGAGGTCCACTCGTCCTACTCAGACTTTAACTCGCCAATGCGAGCGGGCGAGTGGAATTTTACACCCCTGTCAGATGTCGACTTCGAAAATCGTTCCAAAGCAAGGTTTTTCTGTCATTTTGGTATTTTTGATAAGTTTTTTTAGCTATAGATATTGAACTGAAAACTTACTGTCCCGACGGGACAGCCAGCGTCCAAGTTCAGGAGGCCCTCCGCTAAAATAGGTGTCCTCGGGATCGCGGGACTGCGTTAAGATCGAACCCTGCCAAATAATTAGTTGTCATTTGATGTTCAATATTCTGACATTTTACATTTTTACTATCAAAGTCTTTTTCGACTGACATAACATGGAAAATAAAAAATGTAGATCTAAAATATCAATTAAAATGAACTTATAAAGTGATATGAGTTATGTCAGGTCTTATATTTAGGACTAGGATTAAGGTTATTAGATCTACATAGATTCTCTATTCCATTAAACATTTCACAATCATAATTTTATGTCATGCTTTCAGTGAAATATTGAAATTTATCAGTGAAATAAAATGGATATTTCACTGCTTCAAACAATTAGATCTAGAAGCTATATCTTATTCTATAACATAAATCGTAAATTCCTTGCAAAATATAGAATCTACTTTAGCAAAAATATAGATGTATACAAATTTATACTTACAGGATCATAAAGATAAACATTCCATCGTAATATTTTAAAATCTCAAATAAATCTGGAAGTTGACAGTTTTTCTACATAAATATCATGACGTAATGAAATTATGATGTCATGATGCTATGCACGCTGCTCGACTAAACTGGATACATTAAAAAACTGGTTTGAACCCCCTTGTGTACAAATAGAAAAACTCCAGATACCCTGCAGTAGACATCATGGTGACGCTGAATTTGTGTAGGCTGCTCATTACTGGTGAATCTATTCTGGTGTGTTAAATTTTATTTCCAGTGCATATCTACCACCCACCCCCCACCCCCACCTCCCACAAAACGAAGTTTGAGGGGGAGGTGGGTAGAATCTATATAGGAATGAGCTTGGCGGTCGGTCCATTGGTTTTCATTGTTTCCGGATGATAACTCATGAAAGGCTTAACCGATTAAAAAAATTTTGGTACACAGGTGTAGAATCTAACATCAGAAAAATCAAAATACAGGTCAAGTTCGACTTTGGGTCAAAGGTCAAGGTCACAGTGACCCTGAACAGTTAAACGGTTTCCGAATGATATCTTGAGGACGCTCGGGCCTAGGATCATAAATTTTGGTACACAGGTGTAACATGAAATACAAGTCGAGTTCGAATTTGAGGTCAGTAGGTCAAGGTCACAGTGACTCGGAACAGTTAAATGGATGATAACTTGAGAACGCTTGGGTCTAGGATCATAATTTTTTGTACACTGCAAGGGCTGTACGCAATACTGTAGTAACTCCTATTAAATAAAGAAGGACTTGCGACAGTATTGCGTTCAACTCTCGACTGTGGTGTAACATGATAAAATACAGGTCAATTTCGACTTTGGGGTCAGTAGGTCAAAGGTCAAGGTCACAGTGACTCGGAACAGTTAAGTTTTACGGTTTCCAGATGATAACTTTAGAGCAATTGGGTCTAGGATCATGCATAAATTTTTGTACATAAGTGTACATGATAAAATACAGGTCAAGTTCCACTTTGAGTTTAGTAGGTCAAAGGTCAAGGTCACAGTGACTCGGAACAGTTAAATGGTTTCTGGATGATAACCTGAGAACGCTTGGGTCTAAGATCTTTAAAATTGATAGGGAGGTTGGTTATGACCAGCAGATGACCCCTAATGATTTTGAGGTCAGTAGGTCACAGGTCAAGGTCATAGTGTCCCGGAACATTTTAACGGTTTTCGGACAATAACTTCATAACGCTTTTGACCAGAATCACGAAGCTTAATAGGGAGGTTGGTCAAGACCAGCAGATGACCTGTATTGATTTTGAGTTACAAAGGTCAGAGTGACCCTGAACATTTAAACCTTTTCCAGAAAATAACTTGAGAACGCCTGAAGTTAGGATCATGAAACTTCATAGGGAGGTTGATCATACATCAGCAGATGACCTCTATAGATTTTGAGGTCCCCATATTACATACCCCTTTCAGGGCCTCACTTCGTTTGAGTTTGCTTACTGAATAAAAATTTAAATTATGTCAATTTTTCAGCAAATGTTAAGCTTTATTTTGATACCAATCATTGATAACAATTTGCAGTTCTAAATAAAAAAAGTTACAGGTAAAAAATCTCATTTTCAGTTTATTATCAGTAGACCAGTAGACCATTCTTATGCCAATTTTGAAACACCGTGTCGAAAAAAAAATACTGAAATAATATTAAAGAAGTTTGATGAAACACCTAGCTCTACATTTTTTATGGTAATTTAAGACTTTTGCAATAAAATTAAAATGTTATTTGAAACATAATATTATTGCATCTAATAACATTTCTGCTGATACGTTGTTGACACAAGCATGACATTTTGGCTTTCAAGCTGCATTAAAATATTTACATAAAAGATATTCTCTGCAGTTCTATGTTATTTTCAGGAAAGCAGGTCAGTATAAGTCCATCAGTGCAGTTTCATTCTCTGCAATATACCAGATATGGTCAAGTGATGTCACAAGTGTGATATTTTTTTTCATGTTAATTTCACATGACACAAATGTCAGAGTAAATAATTATATTTTTCCACAGTGTCAGCGTTATTAACATTTGAAATAAGGCCTATATCCGTAACTGTGACTTTTGCAAGAGGTTGGAAGGGATATTGTTTGCTATCTAACGAAAAAGTTAATTTTTTTAAAGAAAATGCCATGTTTGACAGGAATTTGAACAGATAAATTGTAAAGATAAAAAAAGTAAACATTTCTGAACTTTTCATCTCAGTGTTGTTATATTTTCTGGTCTTTTGGGATCATTGATTTCAACTCATTTAGATTTGAAGATTGAATACTGCTTTAAAAGCCGGTGCTAGGGGGCGTGGACAGTGTTGCATTTTCCATTACTTCTCATGAACAAACTCAATCAAACCGAGTATGCAATTTTCACTGTTTGCCTTGTTCTCGGTGCTTCTGAGCAATCTAATTTCCAGATTTTGTTTTTTAAATTCTTATCCCAAGTTAGTAGAGCATAAAGCACAAAATCTATATTTAAAGCACATATATTAAAATTTCTTAATTTCATTTCTGTAATCATAATTGTATTAAAATGTCACACTTGTGACCCAAAATATCAACTACAGTATGTAAATTGTTTATGAGAAAATGTTATTTTCATTATATAGAAATAGAAGCAGAGCAAAGTTAAACATGGAAAAAATGGAAGTAAAGATACCCTTCAAAAGAAAGTCAACACGTTTTAGAGGCTAAAGGCACAGTTTCCTCTAACATAACTACATGTACATCAAAAGAAATTAAGAACAAGAAAATATAGGAAAAAACTAAAATGTGACCCCAAAAAGCTATACAGCAACTTAAAGACAAAAGGAATTTCCAAAATTTAAAGTACAGAAGTCAATCAAGTAACAAAGAAAATGTTTAAAAGGCTAATCATAATGCAACTTGAAAAAAAGATCCTCTCATACATGTATGTTAAGCACTTCTCAAGTTCCGTATTTTAGTCACAAGTGCGACAACCAGTAATGTTCCACTTACTTGTTTTTACTTTTGTCATTTCACTGTTTTTGCTAATAAGCATATTTCATTCCATATTTTTACATTATCTTACAGGGGAACTAAGCTTAAAGTTTAAATGTTTGCAGTTAAACTGACAAAAGTATTTCAAGTGAAAACTTTAAATGCTAATACAGTACTGCATGTTATTTTTCTTTCTTTTATTATAATATTCAAAGGTTTGTTTTTTGTGACAGTTTCGTGGTAAAAATTAAAGAAAACCATAGATTTCTTATTACTACTTCAAAAAAGAATCTTGGTTACAATTTAAATGTAATATTATTAAAGCTGCTATTTAAAGGTCTGTTTTATGTCACAAGTGTGACAATAGCCATATGAGCCGTGCCATGGGAAAACCAACATAGTGGCTTTGCAACCAGCATGGATCCAGACCAGCCTGCGCATCCGCGCAGTCTGGTCAGGATCCATGCTGTTCGCTAACAGTTTCTCCAATCCCAATAGGCTTTAAAAGCGAACAGCATGGATCCTGACCAGACTGCGCGGATGCGCAGGCTGGTCTGGATCCATGCTGGTCGCAAAGCCACTATGTTGGTTTTCTCATGGCGCGGCTCAATTATTGCTTTATAATGAAGAGATTTTGAAAAAGTTGTAAAATTTACCCCACATGGTACTACCGGTATTTTGCTGTAGATAAGTGACAAAGTAGTAAATAAAATCTGGAAAGTGGATCGCCCAGAAGCACCAAGAACAAGGCAAACAGTGAAAATTGCAGACTCGGTTTGATTGAGTCTGTTCATGAGCAGTAATGGAAAAAAATAGCATCCATTCAAATGGGTAGTTTCTCATTATTTTTTGTGATATTACAATAGGTTACTGCAAGTATGGTATACTTGTGAGTACGGCAAAACAGTTACTAAAGTTCACACTTCTCTCCAAGATGATGTCAATAGAGTTGAGAAATGGTGTCAACAGAACTGTATGATTCCAAATGTATCTAAAACAAAAGCAATGTTTATATCTGCATCCTACAATAACAAACAAATCAATGCTCACATAAGCACAAACTCAATTTAGATGCAAGGACAATCACTGGAATACTCATCTGCAGAAAAACGGTAAGGGGTTCAGGTTCAGGTTAGGGGTTCAGGTTGATAAAAACCTTAACTGGAAGATTCAAGTTGAAAATACACTGAAAAAGTGTAACACTAATCTGTACCTTCTGCTAAGAATTAAATCTTTTCTCAGTATACATTCCCCGCAAGCTTTTCTTTAATGCATACATCCTACCCCATCTGGACTTATTAATACTGTTGTACAATCTCCTGGAGCAACTGTAGTGATGACCTTACAGAAAACTTGTCAAATTCAAGAACGAGCAGCAAGAATTATTCTTGATAAGGATTTCAATGCACCATCAGCTGAACTCTTTACGGAACTCAAATGGATGACCTTTCCTGAACGAATTCATTATAAAAAGGCTGTTCTGGTCTACAAATCCCTACATAATATTTGCCCCCAGTATCTAAACTCTAAATTTCAGTCCCTGCAAAATTCATGTGAGCTTGAACTTAGATCCAGAGATAACGCTAACCTGGCTGTCCCCAAACCACGCATAGAATTCTTTCGCAAATCCCTATCATACTCTAGACCTGTAATCTGGAATATACTATTCCTGCATATATTCGAAACTCAGATAGTCACTTCAAAAATTCAAAAACTCATACCTTCGGTGGAGGTACTCTGGGACCACCAATTTTAATATGTAATTTCAAGGTTTAAGCAATTTTCTAAAGTTTGTAAATTAAATATATATGTATATATGCATGTCTTTGCTGTTTCTTTTTATTATCTTGTTGTGTTTTATGCTATATTTGTTCTTTTCAGGTTTGTTTCTCAGCTGTATAGCTGTATATTTATCAATCTATACTGTTCTTTGATTTGTAAATTTTGTAATTAATCATGTATTTTTTTTGTTTGATAATGTGGACCATATTGAAAATTGGTTAAACACCAAATATGTTATTCACGTAAAATAAAGTCATTATTATTATTATTATTATTACTTCCTGCCTGGCAGACAGTGCAAATTCTTTCTCAAATACTTGTGTATTTGTTATTTTTTCAATTGTTTATAAATGCAGTGTTTTTACCTAGTTGGAACAAATATAAGAAAAAACATTGCTTTTTCTTAGTTGAATTTAGTGTAATTGTCACAAGCATGACAATATTTGTCAGAATGTTACTTGTTTTGAATGCTACAGGTCAGCTTTAACCCCTTACAATATCTGAAAGAAATTTATAATTTAATTTGGAGATGCCTTAAAGTACATAAATTAATTATTTTTAACAGTTTAAGATGCTTTAAAATGTTCACAGGAAATCTTCAAGAGGTGCAGCAAAGACTGACAGGAGTGAAAAATGTGAAAAACATCCTGGAAATAGTAAATTTGTCAAGATTTGACAATACTGTTACCTCCAGAAATTTCATTCATATGTCCCCCATTAATCAGAGGCTTATATAAACATTGAAATGTTATTTAAATCCCAAGAACATGTCATTAGTTAAGAAAACACAAAAGTGAACGAACACTAACACTATTTATTTATTTAAAAAAAATCAATTGACCCTATCACGTCAGGGACTGAAACTATCGTGTCTATCCATCAAAAGAAAGTTGGAAAAGTGTAAATAAAGCAGATCTGAAAATTGACCACTTTGTCACATTTTTGCTGCATTTCTTTTTTTGGAATCACCAATTACCAGTAATATAAGGTTTGAAGTTGGTTACTTTATCATTTACAGTATGAGTCATTCTACACCAATGATAGAAGATAGAATGCCAGATACAGAAACTGTTGATATACTTTTACTATACAAAACTGTAAAAACAGACTTGTACTGGAAGTACAACACAGACGCCAGGCAATGGTCGGAGCATCCAGTCAGCAGATCTCAGTTGGAAAAATACTTGCCACATTTGAAGATAAAGAAGGTATTCTTGATTTTTTTTATGATTTTATGTCTATTTTGACCATACATGTACCTGAACATAAATGGCAGGTTCCACAATTTTCAGCAACAGACCAATAAAAATTGGAAGTTACAAGCATGTGCGTGAAATTAGCCAGAGTAGCCAGAGTTCAGCCAGAGTTTAGCCATAGTAGCCAGAAAAGTCAGAACTCTGGTTACTCTGGCTAGCCAGAGTAGCCAGAGTTCAGCCAGAGAAGTCATAACTCTGGTTACTCTGGCTGGCCAGAGTAGTCAGAGTTCAGCCAGAGTAGCCAGAGTTCAGCAAGAGTAGCCAGAGTTTATCCAGTATCCAGAACTCTGGTTACTCTGGCTGGCCAGAGTAGCCAGAATTCAACCAGGGTAGGCAGAGTTTCTAGATTTTTAACATGTTCTGGCTACTCTGGTCAGCCAAAGTAGCCACAGTAGCCCGCGTCACCAGGATATCATTTGCTCTGGTTACACTGGCTGTTTCTAACAGAGTAGCTAGAGTTAGAGTTCTATGATTTTAACATGTTCTGGCTACTCTGGTCAGCCAGGGTAGCCAGAGTAACCAGGTACCATGTTTGCAAAATATTTTCAGTCTTAGCTAAGTTTAATTATGAAACTTAATATGTCATTTCTATCTTAATAGCATACTTATTTTCAGGTACATGTGTTTTTTACTTTCAATTTGGTGCCATTTTTTTCAACAGAAGGAATATGAGACAATACACTGGGGATAAAATATGCCATGAATAAGATCCAGAATGGGTCAATGCAAAACAAAAGACTATGACAGCCAGGTCGCACTGCACTAAATCACAGTCCAGTGTGGTATGGCATACAGCCGTATAAGTACTGAAGATCCAGGATGGATCGGTGTCGCTTCGTCGTATCTACCCTTTGTGGGAGGCAGGCTACTTTGTAAAATTACAACTTATATAAAAAAGAAAACATACCTAAGCATTATTTACAATGTATATAAACAAACGGCCTTTGCATATACCCGTTTATTTTATTTATTTATTTTTTTTTTTTTTTGAAAGTGTCATTTTCTGATTCGTGTTACTCTTAACTTTGTTCGAAAATCATGCCTTCTTACTGTTTCTTTGTTGTTGTTGTTATTTTATTTTATATTTTTAACCTTGTTTCAAAGATTTTCAATCTACCAGAAATATATAGACCTGTTCACTTTAATCTTTGTGAATTTCAGCCTTCATATACCACACACACAACACGCAACAGGTCTAACTTTTTATTTACATTATACTTATATACAGCAGTTAGTGCAACCTAATCATGTATAATATGATTTTTATGAAAAAGGTTCATACATTTTAAAAACGGCTCTAGTTTACATGTTTGTCTGTATTTTCTCTGGCTGTTCTGGCCAGCCAGAGTAACCAGAACCCGTGCGCATTTCAGTTATTCCTGTTACTCTGGCCAGCCAGAGTAGCCAGACTATGTAAAAAATATGAAACAGGCTGTCCTGGTCAGCCACAGTAACCAGAGTTCTGATTACTCTGGCTACTCTGGCAACAGGTTTTACTGTATTTTCTTTGGCTATTTCTAATTAGCAGGGTAGCTAGTACCAATGGCCATCTCGGAAATTCTGCTGTTCTGGCCAGCCAGAGTAGCCAGAACAAATGAAATCATGGTCACTCTGACTACTCTGGCTGACCAGAGTAGCTAGAACATATTAAAATCCTAGAACATCTGACTACTCTGGCTGCTGTCTGAAAAATAAGACAATTTTTTGAAGTCCGTTTTATGAATCACTTGATACATATAAAACATTAAAAAATCAAACCTGAGAGAACCAAAAGGGTCATTTCGCAATAGGTATTACAGTATTTTCTCTGGCTATTCGGGCTAGCCTGGGTAGCTTGAACCAATGGACATCTCGGAAAGTCTGGCTGTTCTGGCTAGCCAAAGTAGCCAGAGCAACAGACATCCTGGTTACTCGGCTACTCTGGCCAGCCAGAGTAACCATGATTCTGGCTACTCTGGCTAAACTCTGGTCAGCCATAGTGACCAGAGTTCTGGCTACTCTAAATAGCCACTTGAAAATAGTTATTAACTTGAAATTCAGTTTTAAACATGCCGTTTAGATAGAAATGACACATGAGTCGCGCCATGAGAAAACCAACATAGTGGGTTTGAGACCAGAATGGATCCAGACCAGCCTGTGCGTCAGAATCCATGCTGTTCACTAACAGATTCTCCAAGTTCAATATGCTTTAAAAGCGAACACCATGGAACCTGACCAGACTGCGCAGATGCGCAGCCTGTTCTGGATCCATGCTGGTCGCAAAGCCACTATGTTTGTTTTCCCATGGCATGGCTCAATTATTAAATTTCATAATCAAATTCAGCTAAGACTGAAAAACTTTTGTGAACATGGGACCTGGTTACTCTGGCTGACCAGAGTTGCAAAAACATGTTAAAATCCTACAAACTCTGGCTACTCTGGCCAGCCAAAGTAACCAGAGCAAATGAAATCCTGGTGACTCGGGCTACTCCGGATACTCTGGCTGACCAGAGTAGTAAGAACATGTTAAAATCCTAGAAACTCTTGCTACTTAACTTGAAATTCAGTTTAAGCGTGCTATTAGATAGAAATAACATATTAAGTTTCATAATCAAATTCAGCTAAGACAGAAAATGTTTTGTGAACCAGGTTACTCTGGCTACTCTTAAAATCCTAGAAACTCTAGCTACTCTGGCCAGCCAGACTAACCAAAGCAAATAAAATCCAGGCGACTTGGGCTATTCTGGATACTATGGCTGACCAGAGTAGCCAGAATATTTTAACATCCTAGAAACTCTGGCTTTTCTTGCTGAACTCTGAGTTCTGGCTACTCTGACTGAACTCTGGCTACTCTGGCCGGCCAGAATAACCAGAGTTATGACTTCTCTGGCTGAACTCTGACTGAACTCTGGCTACTCTGGCCAGCCAGAGTAACCAGAGTTATGATTTCTCTGGCTACTCTGGCCAGCCAGAGTAACCATAGTTATGACTTCTCTGGCTGAACACTGGCTAGCCAGAGTGACCAGAGTTCTGACTTCTCTGGCTACTCTGGCTGAACTCTGGCTAAACCCTGGCTGAACTCTGGCTACTCTGGCTGCTCTGGCTAATTTCACGCACATGTTACAAGCTGTGTTCAAATTCACTGTTTGATGCAGATTGTTGAAATCAATCCCAGTATTAGCAGATTTTACAAATTTTACTTTGGGATCAAAAGTGATATAAGATCTTAGGCCATTACTCTGACATGCATTGATCAGTCTTTGGTATTTGGCAGATATCCCTCTTTTGTGGACTTACAACTTTGGAAGTATCTAGCCGTCCGGTAACCGGACGCCTAGCCTGCGTTCTAGCCTTCCGGTTACCGGACAGCTAGCAAATCCTCGGGATTTACCAGCCGTCCGGTAATAGATTTCCTTATGAATAAGCAATGATTTTATATAGTTTTAATGATATTTACTTAACATTAAGATATCGAATTATTTCCCTTTGTTGCTTCTTTAGTAACATTTTTCTTGTTGGCCATGTAGAAAAATTAAGACCACTTTTCTCAATCTGTGGTAGAACAGAGATGGTACATGAAATTTTTAGTGTATTTTGACAGATCTGTACCTGATAAGGATTTTTTTGCAGACTACGAAATATATTTTTTTGAGGACTTTTATGTGTAGTGTTTAGCTTATTCGAATTCATCCTTTTTCTATGGTACAAGGTGGATGAAACATCAAATTTTTAGGTGTATCTTGATCTGTCTCTACCTGGTAAAGATTTTTCTCTGTAGTTTGGATGAAAATACTGAAATGAAATTCGTTTTAATTGGCTGAAATGTTTGAGCCATTCAGTCAGTGTGTTAACAAATAATGGGCTTCTTGACATAGCTAAAAAAATTCAGCTCAGAGATGTTTATATGCTGTTCCAGCCAAAAAGTTTCAGCTCAGAGATGTTTATTTGCTGTTACACGACCAGCAGAAAGTAAAAACAGTGTCAGTTAAGTTATGATAGCCAGAACTAGATCTCTCAGAAAGTAAAATCAGTGTCAGTTAAGTTATTTATGGTAGCCAGAACTAGGCTTGATTTTGTTGCCCTTTGAACTTTAACATTCTATTCAAAATTACTGACAAGAATTTACTGGGGAAAACACCCTTGAAAATTTGCTACACAGTTTAAATATCATAAACTGACTGTTACATAACGAGTATATAATCAAGCATTTTCTGTTTATTTCAGATTAATTCATTTTCTAAGTGTACAATTGTACATGTACAACATTAGAACGACAGTTAGAGATAACAGCATGCGTACAAACAAGAGTCCAGTACAAAAAGTAGAAAGATAAACATAATAAAAGACAAAAAGTAAGTAGATAACAATATAGATATAAATATAACAATGTATACAATCAAACTTAACCCTTTGGCCTTAGCCTGCTGGCGGCAAGTGATTCTGCAAGTGCAGTCTGATCATGGTCTGCACTGTTTGCCATTCAGTATCTGTAAGCATCCCTTTTAACAGTTAATGGTACTGTCCAAATTGAAAGATGGACAAGTTCATTAGGCGTAAAAAAAATGTTTGTTTCCGGTATCCCGACCTACCCTAAATTTTTGGCCTGACCCTAAATGTTTTTATGGACTTGGAGAATTTTTTTTTTCAACTTTTTAACAAAATGTTGCACAACTGCACTTTTTATGCTTTAAACTTGGTCAGTGATGTTAGAAATCAACTCGAAAGGCATAACCCTCCTATTTGCATTCATTTTTTGACACAAAAATAATTTCCGAAAAATCACTTAATTTACAGAAATTTAGCAGAGTAAGGGTTAATTTCAATGTACTTGTCATATATACTTTAGCATAACAAAACTCCGGATATTGAAAATAATTTCATTAACAGATTTCTTTTTACTCTAGCTTCTTAATTCTATGAGGGGTGTTCAATAAATACTCGGAAAGTGAGGGAAACACAGTGTAAGGCAGTCTAAGGAACACATTATAAGTAACTAGATCATTTTTTGTATTTAGAACCACTTTTCACTAACCCAACTGCAATAAGACAAAAATAAGCTTTTAGAAAGTAAAAGTTATACAACTGAAGGGAGGTAATCCATTTTAAAGAAATAACACTAAATTCCTCTTGCTTAATTTTATTTTGGTAAACTACTTGTTAGCTTAACTGTTTGAAGAATAAGTGAAGCTGTTATACTCACCTGCCTCTGCATCCACATCATTATTAAGTTAAGTTTTTATAAGTAAGCTGTTATGATTACACTTCACACACATTTTCTCCTTGATAATCTGACATGCAATACCCCAGTTACCTAACTAGATGTTTTGGATTTTTACATAGTTATGCCCATTTTGATTTGGCTATTTTTGATGAAGTTTTTTATGCAAGCTAGGATGTCACTTTAAACATTCATTTCAGAAACAAATTACAGCTTTAAGTTTCTGTTTGAGTATTAACTTCACCAGACCAACAATCAAAGTAACTATTCATACCATATATTTACAGTTTTTGTTTCCTAGCTGTCGTAAAATTATCAGTCTCCTATAGATTTGTGTCTGAAAGTCTGTCCATTTTCTTCTGATGAAAAAATTTGCAATACATGTAAGGGATTTCAAATTACTGAAATATATTTAGGTTTTAGCAAAGTCAAGTGACATTTTATGGTCAAAGGCTACAGGTAATTTTTCTTGTTTTGTCTGATGTTTTTTCCATGAGTGGTTTTAAATAATTTTGCATAAAATTTCTTCATATTAAATAAGAAAACTTTCTGACTCTTGTTTTAAGGTACAGGTCAAAGATTTTAGGTGATAAACTGATAATCATTTAATAAAACTTCTTACATGTGCATCTAGTATTTCTTTACATTTTCTGAACAGTTTGAAAAATGTTTCTTCTATTATATAGAGATGGTACCTACCCAAATAAATCAAAGGGGGACAACTCTGAATTGATCAATAAACTGAAGCCAACATTAAACATTGATCAAAAGTGAAAGAAAAATCAGATAGGTCCTTTTTCAAACAACTTATCAGGCAGACAAAATATGACCTACATTTGTTTAAATCCCTTTGTATTCAATATACAATACCCATGCTTTTCTCATGACTTACACTGACAGTTATTTTGTAAGTTGTAGTGAGGCCCTGACAGAAAGTTTAGTAATGCATGAAGATTATATAGAAGAATGCATACATTCCTTTGAAGAAAATTAACGACATTAAGACACATTATTAAGTTTTGATCTTTTAGCCAAAGTTGTTTATTTATTGTTCTCATTGGTGATACATTGGTTTACACAACATTTATATATCAAAATGTAAAATGTTTATATCCAACAATGAGAAATAACAAAACAAGTTAAATTGGTAACACAACAAGAGCTGTCGGAGGACAGCAACGCTCGACTATTCAACAGCCTTGTCAATTGAATGAATACAAAAGTTGAAAAAGGGGCATAATTTTGTAAAATGCAAAGTAGAGGTATTGAACCTCTGTACTGCATGTCATATCATGACAGTGAACAAGTGTGTGAAGTTTCAATCCTTTCCAATTTGTGGATACTGAGATACCAGCTTACGTACAAAAACTAAACAAAAAACTGCTAAGTCAAAGGGGCATAATTTTGTAAAAATGCCAAGTAGAGTTATGGGACCTTCACAGTGCATGTTAGATCATGACAGTGAACAAGTGTGTGAAGTTTCAATCCATTCCAATTAGTGGATACTGAGATATCAGATTACATACAAAAATTTAACCAAAAACTGCTAAGTCGAAAAAGGGGCATAATTTTGAAAAAAGAGAGTAGAGTTATGGGACTTGCTTAGTGCATGTCAGATCATGATAGTGAACAAGTATGTGAAGTTTCAATCCATTCCCATTAGTAAGTACTGAGATACCAGCTTACATACAAAACCTTAACCAAAAATTTCTAAGTCGAAAAAGGGGCATAATTTTATAAAAAAGCAAAATAGAGTTATGGAACCTGTGCAATGTAAGTCAGTTTGTCACAGTGAATAAGTGTGTGAAGTTTCAATCCATTCCCACAAGTGGTTACTGAGATACCAGCTTACATACAAAACCTTAACCAAAATCGGGATGCGGACGCGGACGCCGACGCATGGGCGAGTGCAATAGCTCACTATTCTATGAATAGTCGAGCTAAAAATGCATTGTCGTCAAATATAATTACAATGTTTTAAGGTAGTGGTTGTAATTACTACATGTCAAGGTAGCTGACAGGTAATGACTCTATGTAATGTATTTTAAGCAACTCTCAATTTAAACATTCTCTGGAGGGAAGTAGCACGATCATTTGCTTTCCTTGAAAAACGAATAAAAGCTGAAAAAGCATATGGAGATTACTCTATTTGATGATTTTCGTTACAGGTCAACTACCCTAAACAAACTAAAAGGTATTTTATTTATTGTTGAAAACAAAGTAATAAGATAATTTCAGATATCAAAATTAATTTAAAACTTATACTGTTTACACAACTTGAAAAAAGGTTTTTGTTGGGGCCTCTCATTTACAAATATATCAACAATTATCACCTGAATTGAGTGCATTCATGAGTGGAAAATATTGATGGTAAAATGGTGTAGGGGTTTGTTTACAATATAAAATCTTTAATAACTTCTTTAAGGTACATTTTTGATGTGGTTTTGGTAAGCTTATAATAAAGAGCATATCATTCTCTTTCACTCAGAATTTTTTCAAGCGTTTTAGACTCTTGGCTAGTCTTGGAATTTGACTTTATTAAAAGACAAAAGGAAGTTCAGTATAGGCTCTTTCAAAATGTTGAAAGTAGAGTAAACTTACCTTATACTCTATTGAATTTATTTAGCTGTGGGAGCTTTTGATATAGACTATAATTGGGGAAGTCCTAAAATCTTTGAAAAACGGTCAATACAAGAGTTGTCCATTTTGCTTCAGATATTTTGAGAAAGTCATTTTTTAGATATCAAATATTTTTATTTTTGACATGGAGAAGAGGAAAACCATAAATATATTTAGAAAATTGGTGCACTTAGCTATCATTTCATTCTGAAAAAAACCTATAAAGATGAATTTGAATTTTTTAGGTACCATCTCTATATTATAGTGCAAGTAATAGTTATTGGGCCAAAATTAAAGATATGTTTGTTTGCTGTCTCCCTACCTACCCACTTAAAATGCTGTGCCCCAAAAGTTTTTATTGGTCAATGCTGGTAAAAAAAAATTTTAAGTTGTGATATGACAAGTGGCACATATATTTCAAATAAGCAAACTAATGAATAAGAAAGTTTAAATTTTATTATTTAATTTCATCCTTTTATATAACATATACAAATATGTCTTATTAATACAGAAGAAATATTCTGTAAGAAACTATCATATATCTACTGGTAATTGTCTATTAAAGAGTTGCCTACCTACCTACCTACCCAACTTTAAAATGTAGGGTTGGGAGACAGCAAATGAAGACTTTTTTAAAGTTGGCCTTGTTGAGCAGAATGACTACAAACCATGGACTACAGAAATAAAGAGATGCAAGTCTTTATTCTACATGCTGTATGAGGGAACCATAGTAAAATTTTGGACTTCATGAGTAATTGAAAACATTTCATAAGTAAAGAGGTCATTTTTATTTGGAATTGTTAACCACTAATAAAGCTGTA
>NW_026462286.1:0-6214 GCF_021730395.1 Mercenaria mercenaria | reverse complement strand
GATCTTCTAAACGAAGATCTGAGAACGACCTATTCACAGTCGTCTTCTGTATATTTTGGATTTCCAATATTGCTATTTTTATTTTCGCAAATCTATTTTTATTTGAACCAATCAGACAACTTGTTCGAACGTCAAAGAGTAAGAAAAATATGCAATCAATCCAGGGCTCGAACCCGGGACCTCTCGCTTACAGAGCAAGTGCCCTACCGATTGAGCTAACCGGCTATCTGACATCTTTCGACATAAAAATTGTAGATATCAAAAACCAAGGCTTTTTAAAGCTTGCAGAATGTTGTAAGTTAGCTTTTGATTGGCTAGCGGAAGGGTCGTCAGAACGAGGCTATCAATAGCGCGTTGTCAGGTCCTATGCGTATCGTAATAGGAGATGTACTTTAGTCAGATTGGCTTTTTCCGCACATGATGCTTAAACAGTAATTGGTTATTTGGAACTCGTTCTCGAGGGATTATTGTAAATAAAGTCTATAAAGGGATCTCTTGGAAATATATAAAGCAACCAAGCCAAACATTGTTACTTAAGGTAGTATGCACCCTTTCTAGAGATTTTTAAAACATCGTCGGATTCTACTCAAATCTGGACTAAATACATGTCACACAACTGCCGTTGCGAAAATATAGTTTTTATTTTATTTTGACGTCGGTAACATAGCAACATAATGACGTCAAAGCGCCATCTGCCGGCGCTTATTGAAATCGGGGTGTTTCTGTATTTTTTCGTTGTATCTTTTTTATTAGTGCATTAAAATTTAAAATTCAAACTACACTGTAATCGCGAAGAAAATATTTATGAAAACATTACTATATATTTGTCGTTAATTCTCCGAGTGTGTGTAAATCAGCATAAATGCAACGTCAAAACGTTATAAACGTACCTGTTTTTAACGCACTGTTGCATCTTTGACTGCATATAACGAAAAAACGGCGCGGTAATATTTTTTTAGAAATTTGCTGTGAATTCCTCTATCATTACTGCACTTAATGGATTAATAAAAAACATACCTTCTCGATTTAGATTTTCCAGCATTCAGCTCGATATGAAACGCGATGCATTTGTTTGTGTAACGTCAAATATTTATCATGTCACTTTGCAGTGATTCATATCAGTTTAATTAATTAAAATTTCGATATCCAAACACAACAGCAAATGTTTAAAATGAAAACTTATGAAAACTGTTCAATTGTGTTGGGTATAAACCAGTGAAAACAACACACATACATTTCAATTTAAGGACATTTCATTGTCGTTATAATATTTAAAAAAAAAAACAGCAATTATCTACTACAACCAGCTATCCAGTTGTTCATTTAGTTTAGTTGTAATCCATTGGAATAATTTTTTTTTCACTACTAAAATATGTTTGTTACCATGACAATTTCGACAACGGCCTTTTGTCTTCCTCAGATGTATCATACTACGAATATCGGCTATCTTCGGCCTTGTCCGTCAGTCTCCGTAATATGATTTATCTAAGGAAGACAACAGACCATTGTCAATACTGCGATGGTAACAAACATATTTTAGAAGTGAAAAAAGAACTTTATTCCAATAATACCTGCTATTTCTATTTGTCATGGTTGTAGAGAGTAGAACAGTGCAAGAACAGTAGAACGCCTCTAAATTAGGGGTCCTTTTTGTAAAAATAAAATGCTAGTTAGTAAGTAACTGATTTACTGAAAAAAAATGATGATACAAGGCATAGGAAACATTTGTCAAAAAAAAAAAAATCGTCCGGTATCTGGGATACAAGGATAACCAGTTTAGAGGGATAAGTTTCGTATATTTTTTCAAACATGCGTAAAACGATGCGCAGTGATATCAATTTTGAGGGTAATATTGAAATATCACATGCGCGAATTTTATGCGCTACGGCTCACTGATGAAAGTAATCTGGATCCCAGTGGTCGCTTGCATGGAGCTCTGGCTGATAACAGAACATGCACAAAGGGTACATAACAATAAAAGAATTTTTTCTTTGTTTCATATAAAATGCAGCAACTTCAAAACAATTTTAATACAATTTCTACATTTTCACCCCGTCGTAGATCTGTTTTTCCACAAGATATCCACACAAGAAAACGAAAAGAAAAAGGAGTGTTGAATAGTTTGCAGTGAAATACAAGTCAACTGAAATCATGGTACCCGCATATTGCCGCATTTCAGAAAGCGAACTGTAAGATAAATACCATGTTTTCATTTCAAGCAAACAACTCGAAAACATGCATGGAAAGTTTCTTATTTCATGTAAAATTCATGAGTTAAATAAGGCGCATTTTAGTTTAAACATATTTATTCCCAAAATGAAGTGCATATATGGATACAAATGTCATACTGTGATGAAAGCAAAACAGGAAAGGATAAGAATGAAAGACAAGTCTTATAGAATTCTTCTCCTTAGCGGACAAAATATAACTGTATGAGCATATCGAACTAAAATTTGTAACGGGGCTAGGAATATAGTCTTAAAATGTGTAAGAAAAAAAATAAATTATGAATCATGGTTGACGCGAAAATGCACGAAAAATTGGAAAATTAGGATCAATTTGTTAGTTTATATTTCATTCACAATAATACATGTACAAATTTAATACATACATTATAGTTTGAACAAGGTAAGTAGGAAAAGATAAGAATGAAAGTCACATAGTCTTAAAGAATTCTTCTCTGATTAATCTAATCCAGACTACTTTCGACTGAATCACGGAAGTACATTTTTCACCAAGTTACTACTATATACCATATGGATTTTGTTCGTCGCATAATTATTTTATGACGATTTCAGCCGGTATAATAAAATATTGCATTCAAGAGAGTGTGAAATGAAAATCATTCACCCCTCTAATTAAGAATATCAAGCCTTTATTTCACTTTTATGAGAAACAAGAGCTCGTCGAACACGAAATGCCCCCCTTGATGCATTTAGTAATTGCACAAGGAACAGAAATTATATGCTCACTGTAAACAAAAGTACTACCATTCTGGTTTAATCTGACCTTGACCTTTAACCTATTAACCTAACAAGAGATTACAGATTAATCTTGGCGCCAGCCACTGAGCCATTTTTGAATGTTCCAAATTTCAAGACTAGCTCAAGGTCAAAATCAAGGTCAAATTTCATTTATGTACAAAACAATGTGTATGTGGTCCAAATTTGAAAGCGGTGGCTTGAGAAATGTGAAAGCAGGTCACTAGATCAATTTCAAGGTAAAGTTCATTTTGGTAAACAGAACTATGCATATGCTTCAAATTTGGAGGCTGTAGCTTGAGAAATGTGAAAGTAGGTAATAGATAAAAATCAATGTAAAATTTCAATTCAGAACACAAAAATATGCATGCAGTCCAAGTTTGAAGCCTGTACCTTCAAAAATGTGAAAGTAGGTCACTAGGTCAATCTTAAGATCAAAGTTCATTTCGGTACACAAAACTATGCATGTGGTTCAAATTTGAAGGCTGTAGCTTGAGAAATGTGAAAGTAGGTCACTAGGTCAAAATCAAGGTCAAATTTTATTTCGGAACACAAAACTATGCAAGTGGTCCAAATCTGAAGCCTGTACCTTCAGAAATGTGAAAGTAGGTCACTAGGTCAATCTCAAGATCAAAGTTCATTTCAGTACACAAAAGTACGCTTGCGGTTCAAATTTGAAGGCTGTAGCTTGAGAAATGTGAAACTAGGTCACTAGGTCAAAATCAAGGTCAAATTTTATTTTGGAACAAAAAACTATGCATGTGGTCCAAATCTGAAACCTGTACCTTCAAAAATGTGAAAGTAGGTCACTAGGTCAATAACAAGGTCAAAGTTTTTTTCAGTATACAAACCTATGCATGGGTCCAAATTTGAAGGCTGTAGGTACAAAAATGTGAAAGTAGGTCACTAGGTCAAGATCAAGGTCAACTCATGTCAAGGTTCATCTTGCCACTCAAAACTATACATGTGGTCCAAATTTGAATGATGTAAGTTATGGACATGAAGATTCTAAGTTTTTCCCTATATAAGTCTATATGAACCATTTGACCTCTGAGGCAGGGCCATATTTGACCCGAGAGGGATAACTTGAACAAACTTGGTAGAGAACCACTAAATGATGCTACATTACAAAATACCAAAGCCATAGACTTTGCGGTTTGGACAAGAAGATTTTCAAAGTTTTTCCCTATATAAGTATATGTAAACCATGTGACCCCAAGGGCGGAGCCATATTTGACCCTAGGGGAATAATTTGAATAATCTTAGCAGAGGATCACTAGATGATGTCATATACAAAATATCAAAGCCCTAGGCCCTGTGGTTTTGGACAAGAAGATCAGAAACCATTTAACTGTTCCTGGCCAATGTGACCTTGACCTTTGACCTAATGACCTCAAAATCAATAAGGGTCATCTGCTGGTCATGGCCAACCTAACTATAAATTTTCCTGATATTAGGCCCAAGCGTTCTTGAGTTATTGCCTGGAAACCATTTTACTGTTCCTGGTCACTGTGACCTTGACCTTTGACATACTGACCTCAAAATCAATAGGGGTCACCTGCTGGTCATGACCAACCTCCCTATCAACTTTCGTGACCCTAGGCCTAAGCGTTCTTGAGTTATCATCCGGAAACTGTTTTACTGTTCAGGGTCACTGTGACCTTGACCTTTAACATACTGACCTCAAAATCAATAGGGTTCATGTGCTGGTCATTACCAACCTCCCTATCAACTTTCATGATCCTAGGCCCAAGTGTTCTTGAGTTATCATCCGGAAACCGTTTTACTGTTCAGGGTCACTGTGATCTTGACCTTTAACATACTGACCTCAAAATCAATAGGGGTCATCTGCTGGTCATTACCAACCTCCCTATCAACTTTCATGATCCTAGGCCCAAGTGTTCTTGAGTTATCATCCGGAAACCGTTTTACTATTCAGGGTCACTGTGACCTTGACCTTTAACATACTGACCTCAAAATCAATAGGGGTCATCTGCTGGTCATTACCAACCTCCCTATCAACTTTCATGATCCTAGGCCCAAGTGTTCTTGAGTTATCATCCAGAAACCGTTTTACTATTCAGGGTCACTGTGACCTTGACCTTTGACATACAGACCTCAAAATCAATAGGGGTCATCTACTGGTGATGACCAACCTCCCTATCAACTTTCATGATCCTAGGCCCAAGCGTTCTTGAGTTATCATCCGGAAACGGATAGGTCTACATTCCGACCGACCGACCGACAGACCGACCGACCGACCTACCGACCGACCTACCGACCGACATCTGCAAAACAATATACTCCTCCTTTTTCAAAGGGGGGCATAATAAAGGGGGGAAAATGAAATTTCATTGAAAATCATTCAATATACCTATACGTTTTTTTTTTTGTTTTTTTGTCATTTCATCGACGATCGGCTGTTTTATATCACTCTCTCGTGAGAGCAAGATTTACATATTATTTTATCTGGCACAAATATCCAATGCAAATTTTCCAATATACTTCCATTAGTTTAACTCGAATGATGTATCATACCCACCAGTGATTTTATAACTCCTGCGCAAAGCGGTTATTTTCAATTTATGCGCATGTGATATGATGCATAATTTCATATCACATGCGCAACTACGCTATTTTGGTTTTCTATGCATGTGATATTATATTTTCATATCTTCCATTGAGATATCTATACTTTCGCATTGATAAAAAGACTGAGATGATACATTTTTATACGAATACTTTAGTATTAAATGACCTTTTCTGGTGTTTGTAGATGTGTGAATCCGGCCTTCATTATGGCGCCTCGGTCGATATTCATATATCTTGCGGTGAACATTTTGCATATCACCCTCTCAGGAATTCCTTTGTGTGTACTTTAAAGTGTATGTGCTTTTCCCGTATTTAACAGCCTTATTTTATGAGCTCATCAAACGGGTAAGACACGGAGATCAGGACAAACCGCCAACAATAACGCCACACGCACAATGCGCCGCGTTTCAAATTGAGTTAAATTATGCAAAATCTAAATCGAGAAGGTATGTTTTTTATTAGTCCATTTAGTGCAGTAATGATAGAGGAATTCACAGCAAATTTCTAAAAAAAAATTACCGCGCCGTTTTTTCGTTATATGCAGTCAAAGATGCAACAGTGCGTTAAAACAGGTACGTTTATAACGTTTTGACGTTGCATTTTTACTGACTTACACACACTCGGAGAATTAGCGACAAATA